>NC_139802.1:24539029-24694029 GCF_963457635.1 Microchirus variegatus | reverse complement strand
CCGATCCTGACAGTCTGGGGTCTGCCAGTCAGAAAGTCAAGGAGCCAGTCGCAGAGGGTGGGGTGGATACCAAGTGTGGACAGCTTGTGGGTGAGTTTGTAGGGGATGACCGTGTTGAAGGCAGAGCTGTAGTCTACAAAGAGTATCCTGATGTAGGACTCTTTGTTTTCCAAGTGGGACAGGGAATGGTGGAGGACAGCTGTGATTACGGAATATAAAGGGTTAAATCCAGATGGTTATGTAAGCTACCAATGTCCAGAAGTGCCTGCCGGTTGTAAGTTACAAGTGCATGGCATTTTGAAGAGAAAGAAAAAAGAAAACACACTAAAACACACAAAAAAAGCCGGCGAACGAGAGCGGAGCGAGCGAACACGTTAACGCGAACCCATTTTAACGGCGTCAATTTTTTTATCGGGCGATTAACGCTTCTTTTGGCCGAGCACACTTTGTAGTTTTTTCACAAGATGTTGCATCAACTAGTAACGTTAGAACAACTACAACACCACACCGGATCTAGATAGACTGGAAACAAAACATTAGACACGCTGCGCGAGCAGGTCAAAGAGTAGTCGGCTCCCGTAAGTAAAGAGTAAACATTCTGTTTTGAGCGGATGGCGAGCGCTTCTCCGCTAGCTCCTTCAGCTCGGGTTAGCTCGTTAAGGCAACAACACATTAAACCACGGGACTTCGTCTGCGTTAAAGAACGGCTCTTTATTCACAACACTGGGGGTGATACACAGACTCTGTTATTATTGTGCGGCTCTATCACAATGAGAGGAATAACTCAACATATGCAGAGCGGCGGTGATATTCACCTGCGGCTCGCTAATGTAAACAACACATTACTTCCTGCTTCACCTACGTACCTCTCGTACCTCCTACAGCACACACAATACATAGCTCCTCGCTCGCGCGCACACACACCTTGCGCGTGCGCACACGCGCACACACAGCCGCTCGCTCCCGCACACACACACAAGTTTAGTCTGTAACATAGATAAGTTTGTCTGCCAGGGTGGTTTGATTTTGAGGCGAGAAATTGGCCATTTAGAGTATAAACATGTGCTGTGTGTGTTAAGATATGACGTATTTATAGTTTGGCAGCGGCGTTATCGGCGGGGATCAGCCCCGCGTCTGTGGACGCTCGGTGCTCACTGTGAGCCGGCACAGAGCAGCATAGCTCGGCCTGTCCTGAGGACCAATCGCAGCTCTTGCCGTCTCCGTTGTCCCTTGACGGAGTGATGGACACTTAAATAAAAATATTAATATTTCGTGCAGTCGGAGACGACGCAGAGTCTCTGCGTAACCTACGCAGAGCACTTTACGCAGAAGTATAAATTGGGCTTTACAGTGTGCATGTGTACAAACAGTAAGTTGCAGGCAGGAATGCTCTGAGGGCAAGGCGCGCGCACGACCGCACGCACGCACGCACACACGCACGCAACCACCCACCCACCCACGCACGCACGCACGCACGCACGCACGCACGCACGCACGCACGCACGCACGCGTGCGTTGACGAGGTTTCAAGCAAGCTGAGTCTACACTGAAATGTGACGTCAACAGACTGCCAGCCACTGATCGGTCTGAGAGCGTCGTCACTCAAGAGTCATGACTGCGACGTCCAACACAAGAATAAAATCCACAATTTAAAAAAACAACAAAAAAACAGCAAGAGTGTCATAGCGAGCATACATGGCTGCTGTCCTCAAAAATACACTGTGGTCATTGGTGGCTGATGATCCAGTGTTTGTGCTGCGTATAAAATTACGCCACGTCAGTTTTGCTCGGTCAGGGTATGACAAGGAACTATGAAGTAATAGTAAACGACGTGTCTGATATCCAAACCGAGTAGAGTCAAGTTGAGTCGAACCAAGTCGTGCTAGACAGAAATGATGAAGCCATAACAACTCAAACTAAACCACCATGGTTGGATTATGTAAATAGTTACAGTTCAACAGGAGTTAGAAAGAAGAAGTGATTATGTTAACGTGAGTATTATTATACATTAAAACACATCCAGGTGTTCCTGGATGTAACAACAACTATTGTTGTTTGCCTTTGTGACAAACACAGACACATAAAGACAGAGAGTAGAATGCATAGACATCCAAGCGCCGACAATGCACCGACACAAACTCACCACATTTTTTCTCACAGAGAGCGAGAGAAAGGGGATACAGCCTCTAACCAAAGGATCAGGACATCTAACCAAAGTCAAACATCTAATGCCACCACCACAGGAAAATCGAAAGAGAATTATGTTGTAACCATGTCAACAAAACCCAAAACTGGCCAATGTTCCCAAAACAAATGGAGCTAATTCCTGGTGGAAAGATAAAATGCTTTCACCGTTACAGCTCAAGATGTAACGAAAGGTGAAGCACAAATCCTGCACAGCATTGATCATGTATATACTTGTATTTGTTATTACTATTATTATTATGAGCGTATTACTTTTTATTTGTTACGGCAACTATGACTTAATTTTAATATCTATATAGAGCAGCAGCTGAATTTTTTTTTGTGAAATATGTAATTGTGATTTTTTGTGATTTATTAGATTTTTCATAATTTTCGGACATTTTAGGGACCAAACTAATTAGTTGATAAAATCATCGACAAATGGGGAAATACATATACCATTTTCCACACTTATCTTACATTATATCCAACATATTATTTGTAGATGCAGCTATGGCCAAGTGGAAAGGGCTTGTAACCGGAGGGTTGCCAGGTCATAAAAGCTAGGGTACTACCCCTGAGCAAGATACCCAACACCTATTAATTAACCCATCCTAATAGAGGATAGGTTAAATACAGAGAGGAAGTAAACATACCAAAAATTATAATTCAAAATGACAATCTCATTTTCGAGCCTAGATCAGTCAAATGATTTGTTTACAATGTGTTGCAGTTGCAATTTTTTTTTTTTAACTGACTAATTTTATGCAGCTTCACATTGACAGTGGCTGATTTCTTCTTTCTCCTCAGGTATGAGTGACTTTAGTCATGATACAAAGCAGAACAAGCTTGTTAAACCTTGAGTAAAGCTGACTTTTCAAAACACTCTTTCTGAAGTCAACCCCTTGTTATTGTTATGTCTCGGTTGATGTTGAATGTTAATATATATACCCTGAGAGATAAACTTGAGGTTGGCAGGGGAAAGCTAATTGTTGTTGCCCATAATGGAAGCAGGTAAGGTCAGCTACGCTTTAAAAAGCACAGGATTATCGAGGAGCATGAGTGGGAGCCTCCTGTACCCAGGAGAAGCCAAGTGGTACATTCCAGCATATGGCACAGTTCAGACAACAGATGGAGACGGTCTGTGAGTTGAACTAAATGTCCAAGTGCAAAGATCAGCTCTGGTGTAGGCAGTTGGCCCCCACTCTCCCCACTCCCGTGACATTCCAGGACCAACTAAGTGTCAGGTGGCATCAATCTGATGATAGCCATCAAGCGTACGTGTCTCTCTCTCTCTCTGTGTGTGTGTGTGTGTGTGGACCGAGCACTTAAATGGGAGGGTGGCCATTCCTATGTGACTGTGGGGAGCTGCCAGTGGTCAGACATGTGTTATGCCTGTGTGTCCTATGCAAACTGGCCATTACAATCACATTCCATTCTATCACTGACCAGGCCAAGGCCTAATACACAGCTTATTATACATATTATAATTCAAACAAAGCAACAGTATAATATAGTATTTTATATTTCCACCAGATTACATACTCCAGAGCAACAACTGAGTGACATCAGCTCTTCTGCAAACCCCCACATCCATTTTGTTAAAATTAATAGTTATTCTCAAAAGCTGAATAGTGAAACCCATCTGGCCATGGAGAGAGATAAGGAGCCAGACTGTGACCTCACCCCGAAGTGGCCGTCTTCAGCTTCCATGCCGGAGAGCACGCTAGTCAATGAAGCTCCTGCAACAATAATAATAATAATAATAATAATAAATAATATGAAGGTGACTTGTCACAGGTAAGAATTTGCTGAGATGTTTGTAGAGATTGACCAGGTCCAATGATGCAAGTGCTTCCCCAAAAAAAGCACAGTTAACACGTCAACATATGAAGTTCTTCATTAACAGTAAGTAAACATCCAGCTTACTGGTGAACATGACGATATGGGGTAGTTCACTTGCAGCATCTATTCACACACAAATACATTATATCACAGTGGTGATGCAGCATTGTAACCATAGACCGTATATAAAAAACTATGTCCATTGGAATGGAAGTCTATGGGAAAATGAGCCTCTACTTTTCACTTCATTTTCAATATCAGTAAACAGAGTTAATGGTCCCCATCACTACTTTCAGATCTTCTTTAATTAAAGTTGATATCATTTTTGTTTATTACGAATATGTGTAGGAAAGTAGAGGATACATATGAATAAAACTCCAGTGAGAATGACAGCTGCTATTAACCAACAGGTCGCATACGACGGTTGAAAAATATCACCTGGTCAAGTTTTGATTTTGGAGGCTTGAAAATGGGAGTTCAGATGCTTGTGTGACGTTATGACCAGATTGCAACGTACATTAACCTCTTCTTCGCTGTTGCCCCCGGTACCCCGGTATTGCTGCGTCACACGCAGCGACAAAAGCATTAAAAAACTATATCTAACTTAAACAAACACAGACATGCTGCATACCCACAGAAAGGTCAAAAACTCAACTAAGATCTCATATAAACCATTCTTACGTTCACAAAACACAGTTAAAACACAGGTAGATCAAACCAGCAGGAGTGAAAAAAAAACGTTAGAGCGCACACATTGAAAAGCGGCACAGGAGCGTCAGAGCTTCAAAAACACTTCGGCTGGACAATGGAGAATCCAGATTCCAGCGGTACCATTTTTATCACTCACTGACCAAGATTCACGCATCCAGACCCAAAATAAGAGCAAACCAACAACTGACTTTCAAGAAATACAAGCAGAAATGTTGCCTTACATCTGCTGTTCATCAAATCCTGGTCTGATTGATCATTGCAGAGCGACATTAGATCGTCCTGATAAGAGAAGGGCGAATGTCCGCACAAATGCGTCATATGCTTTTATGTCCTTTTGAATCGCTAACGAGCTGTCAATCACCCAGGTTGACCAAGGTAAGCCAGAGCTATGGCACTGCGTAACTGAAGACGCTGCAGTCACAGATTTGTTATTACGCACTGCACAGGGAGCATCGATTTACAGCAAGTTTTTTTTTCTTTCAAAACAAATTATGTTAAATTAAATGGGTTTTAATAAATTGGTACCTAAGAAATCTCAAATGGCACAGATGGTGCCAAACTGTTCCAAAAGAGAGAATGCCTAAACATCTCTTTACTAAAACCTCTCTAACTTTACTCAGCTTCACTTCAACAGCGTCAGACTTTGCACAGCTCATGTCGTCATGTTGTTATATGACCTCCATGTTTTAAGCTCCTACTGCATATCTTAAAGGTGATATTTGTTTTAAAATGCAATATTTTGTTAGGCGAAAGAAAAAAATCCTTAATTTATGCTGTGTTCCATGTACATTTACTCTGACACAGTGGGCATGTCATTTTCGAGCAGGGACTCCAAAAAGAGGGTCAGGGAAGAAGAGGTTAATTGTGATGCGTCTGTTTTTCTGGGCATAATCCACATTGCAGCAAGATTAAAATATCTTAACTTTCCGGAATGCAGTGAATGCTTCCAGTGCCTTTCTTTGATACTTGGGCCAAAGATGATACGTCAAACTGGTCTTTGTCAACACTGAAGTAAGCTTTAACTTTCATTGCCAACGTCTGGGTCAGAACCCACAGGTGTAGGAGAACAAATGGCAGATATACAGAATATGTAAGGTGGTTTTTAAATTTTCTATAGAACCACCTGAGAAAATATTGAGCTCTGGAAGTAACACCACTGTCACCAAAGTTAAAACAGTGGTGTAAATAGGTCGAGCGATAAAGAAGGATAATTATTATTTAATTTATTTATGTATTATTGTTGCTATTTAATTTTCTACACACTCTGGTCAAAATTCCTCAATGCCACTAAGATCACAAACACTGGTATATACAGTAGAACAGTTTCTGATTTTCCTACAAGTACCAGAGGAAGCGAGCGTACCACTGATGGTACACGTACCACAGTTTGAGAGCTCCCGGGTTATGTTTTTTTAGTACAGAAGTAACAAAAGTGCAACCACACAAGCACCTTTTAAAAAAACAACAAACAAACTTTTGTTTCGTCCCCCCCAAAAAAAATTTCACTCATTTTTAGATGCTGCAGGTGAATGGACACCAACACATACTTTAAGAGCCACAGTTGGAAAAAGTCACCCATAGAATAAACAAGTGTAAGAGATACTAAAGTGCTGAGTAAACAGGGTGGGGTGTTGTAAGTGATTCACAATATACATGCTTAGTGCCTCATTTCAGTGTCTGATAAGTTACCATGAGCCACCATTCCATTTACATCTTGTCTGCTTTGCAGATCCACACGAGAACATGCAAGTCGACGACTTGCAGACTGTGCCCTGCTCTGTGTCTACAACTTCATAGGTAAGAGTAAACAAATCTGACACATAATGAGGACGAGATCCAAACAAAGGTGTTGACATATTACTATATTGCTATATTACAATTTGAATTAAACATTTGCTTGAGGAATAACAATTAACCACACTTAAATAATGTTGCCATTTGTGTTGCACTCGGTATTATATCTATATCATGAAATGATAAGATGTCGTGTTAGAGTTATATTGTGATAAGGTGTCTGTGATTACTTTTTCTAGTATCAAAGGCTGTTGCATTGATAATCATCACATTTATAATACATCTGTGAAATACACACTAAATATTATATTTACTGTGCATTGCCTCTCTCCTTTGAGAAGCACAAACATTTCAAAAGAAAACTTTTCATCAGTCCAGAGAAACAACCTCTCTGCTGCTTCATATCCCCATATATCTTGTGTATCAGGATAAGGAATAAAAATATCCAGATGTTATTTATAAGACATATCGCCCAGCCTCAGTTGCAACCAACCCGAATATTGAAATACTTTTTAACAACTTCAATAACAAACTGTTTTAAAATGTGGATCCATCACAGCAGCCCTGCATTTGGTGTACTTAATAAACTGGCAAGTAAGTATCGTCCGTACACACTGAATTTAGAGCTCCGTTCATTCACAAGATGCAACTGGCAATGGAATCCATTGTACGAGTGCTCTTCTTACACTCATTCACAACAGTCCTATCCTCTATATGAGGGCAGCACTGAAAAATAGCCCAGCAGTTAATGTCTATGGCTCGCTGTGATTGCACTGCTGACTCCCTCATCAGGCCTTAGCTTCATTAGCAGTGGCCAGGGGGTTCCTGGCAGCTCCCAGCTTATACCGCCCCCCCAACCCCCAAGAAAACCTGAGGGAGAGGAAGGTGGCACACAGACAGGAAGTGGGTGTAATTTCCTCAGGAAGCTATCAGAGCCATTTCCTGTATGACCTATCAGATGGAAAAAGAGGGAGTAACACAGGAGAAAGTGAGGCAGAGAGAAGGAAAGAATGACAGAGTGAGTGGGAGAAGGTGACAAAAGTAATGCTGTGCACACGTTCCTGTAAGAAAAAATTAGGTCAAGAAAAATAAACTATGCCATTCTTAGTGTCTCTCAGTTGACACAGGGAACCACAAAAGGAAGTTACAGCGCAGCATGAACGAAAGCACCACGATGAAAAAATGAGGAGGAGTGTGAACAGTCTCAACTTTGCATTTTGATTCCATACAGATGCTTTGATGTGTCTTATTGCACTACATTGTTCCCAAACATCGATGTTGCGTCCAGCAAAAATAAACGTGTAGGACATTTAGGACTGGTAAACTTGACTGTGGCTGCAAGCACTAGCTGTATGAGTCCTATAGATTAAACCGGGGGGTTGATTGACCAGGAGTTAAACAGGGAGGCAAGTCTGAGCACAGAACTACACCTGTGAGTTTTCAACCCGCTTCCAAAACACATTAACACACACACAAACAAGCATGTTTTCAGCCTTGACTGAACAGTTCTAGCCGCAGCTGGCAGAACTGACCCTAAGCACCTCAGTGAAAACAGAACCAGAGGAACCAGCTTCAGGAGTGTGTATGTATGCGAGTGTGTACTTGTATCGGTTTAAATTTTACAGGCTTTCTAAACTCAGAGAAAATAAGAAAATAACTTTCAATAATGCTATTGGAGTTGTGCTGGATCCAGTCCAAGAAAAAAATTGTGGAGTTTGTAAGTCATGACCATCTAAAGTTTTAGTAATGTTTTGGTTTGTTTGTTTGTTTCTGAATTTTGCTGCGCTCCATTAACATCAGAACTCAGACCAGGAGTGACATCCTTGTTCACTGCCTTCCAGTAGAGAAGACAGAAATGCAAAATTATCTCAGGCTAGCCATTGTTAGCAATACCAGTCGAAACGACATTGACAAGGTATTTGGTGCAAATGATTCCTTGCTCACCACCCTCTTCAAATTCATAATCCACCCACTCAAGTGTGCCCTGATTGAATCTCACCTGGCATAGAGCTCCGCTATTTCTTTTGGGGATCTGATCTATAATTTACAAATGCCAGCTTGATTTTAGACAGAGCCTGTATGACCTTAGAGAGAAAAGACATTTTCAGATAATAAAGCCTGCATGATTCAATGTCGGCATGTTGGGTCAATGCAGAGGGCAAAGCCACTCAGCAAATGTTGTTACTGCTGTCACTCAGTATGAAAACAGAACAGGAAAGGGTTAGGGCTGTAATCAACCAAAGGAACTCTTGGTTGACTAAAGCCCTGAAATTGGGCTTTGTGCTATGTGTCTGCGGCTCTTAATTTGACCTGCAGGCACGGCTGCAGTTTAACAGTCTGACGGCTCTGACAGCATTTTGCATTACGTGTATAGCGCGATACCATAGCCCGTGGTATCTGAAAAAAATGTCCTATGTCAACTAGTAATATCAGCACAATAACTGTTGAGGAATACAGAGCGAGACTGAACATAGGAGCGCAGCTTCACGGCTGAGACACAAATGGACTGCGGGACGCTGCCGCTGTTGCAAGCGGGTGCGGGTTCGTCTGCAACCAATCAACGATTATTATATTAAAGCTCACATAGAGTGGTCCTGTTGCACATACATATATGTTAGTTATGGAGGTCTACTTACATACATTAACTTGTTTTTATGGTCAAAAACCTCCTAGTTGCTGTAAACAAGAAGATAGAAATCTCTTTTTCTGAAGCTCTCAGCCGCGATATTTCAGACTGAAATCTCACATTCAGAAGACAGAGTGTGTTGTGATTGGCCAGCCAGTGTAGAGCCTTCCCAACTATCTTGTGATTGGCCAATACCCGGAAGTGACATAATCACCACACCCGCTCTCAGAAGCGCATCTCCCCTCTCTAGAACTGTGGATGCACTGCTGCTCATTATCAAAACATTGTTTTAGACCCCAGCTAAAAGGCGAGCTCTGTCTTTTGCCTCTCTCCTGGCTAGGCGTGCAATATTGTTGAGGTGGAAAGATGCTGTCCCGCCCACCCACACTCAGTGGCTGAGCGATGTTATGTCTTGTTTAAACCTTGAAAAAATAAATGTTTCAATCCGTAACTCCAAAGAAAAGTTTCAAAAAGTGTGGGGACCTTTTCTGGAATACTTTCATAATTTTAAAACTTGCTAGGGGTTGGATACCTCACATTTTGCTTTTCTGTTTTTTTTTAAATTTATTTATTTTATCAACAATACCAAGTGTAAAACTGTGCCCGATGCTTGCTTTTGGCCCATCTGTGGGTTCATGATTTGTGTATATTTACTTCTCCATCTTGTTTTACTTTATAATACTTTATCAGACTAGAACCCGACTTCCTGCTGCTAGCTGTATTACTCCAGGAATTAAGCACAATTTGTTTACTTTTTCTGTTTATTTGTTTGTGAATGTGTCTGGCTAGGTAAGGATATGTTTGGGGGTGGGGTTAGGGCTAGATAAGTTCTCTCACTGTGTGCTTTTGTCATGTACTGTTATTTTCTCTCGCTTTTATGGATGTTTATGATAATTTCTCTTGTCCTATGGGTCGATTGTACACTTTATAAGCTCCTGTCAACATTTTACAATTTTATATTTGTGTGAAAATTCAATAAAAATATATTTGAGGAAAAAAAGAACATTGTTTTAACAATGTTTAAAAATAGTTTTATCACGACTCCCCGCCACAGTCCCTTTTATGACTTTGACCCGGAGTCAGACCCAGAGTCAGAAGACACTGTCGCTCATGAAACACCTCCACAACGGACGTTATTCATCTTCTGGTTCTGTCTCTCGTAAGCCACGGAGCGACAACCCACTGGGCTGGACTAAACCAAAATAATGTAAAACAAGGGGGGTGTTCTCTGAAGACACGCTTTTATCCTGTGAAACACAGGTGCTCTAAAACACCCCTATTAGCACTTGGTACTTTCCTTCTAATGAAATTCACTAGGGATCGGGCCGATCGGATCCAGTATCGGTATCGGGTTCCGATACAGACGCAATTGATGGATCGGACATTTCTGATCCAACTATAGAGATTTCCAATCCGATCCGTCTGTGTGTGTGTCTGCTGAAATGTCTCCATAAGTGATTCCCTGACTGCTCTGCTAGCTGGCTGCAAAAAGTTGAACGGGTTTCCTGAACTGAGGCGTGTCTCAATGAGACGCGGAGTAATGGTGCACGACTCATTTCGGGGAATCCATTCCACAGTTTACAGCCAGCTAGCAGGCGAGCATGATTGACCAGGAGTTAAACAGGAAGTTCAGCTCCACAACCTGCTCTATTCAGCCGACGTAATCCCAGCCGTCACCGTTTTAAAACGCCTGCTCGCTGAGGAGAACAGAACTGACAGCGACATAAAAACAATGAAAATCACACTCCTCCAAACCAGGGTTCACGGTAGCCGGTATATATGCTGGTTTTTGGCCGTTGTGACGTGAATTTGGCTGGCGAAAAAAAATATCAATGATTAACACGGTAGCACAGAGACAGTATTTATTTTTTGTTTGTTTAAACGCCGGCATCGCGTTGTGTTTGGAGATTGAACATTCACAGCTCGTCTGTGACTCCGTTTATGTGTGTGCGTCTGTGACTCAATTTATGTCCAGCCATGGCAAAAGCGATCACAAGTCTACTTTGGGACATTTGGAGTTATCTACAGATTCCGAAAGTGTGATTTCTAAGCTTTTCCAACAATGTGTCAATTTGAATGTAGGCACTCCTCAAACTGCTTTAGGGAAAAATTCAGCCTGAAAGATTTTGAGGAGCCAGGCCAATAGCTGCTCATTTGCACCACATTTACAACCCCCCACCCAGTCTAGCTGTCAGTGACATCTGATATCTGTTAGCCCACAGGACAAAAACAGTGCAGCAGTTTGCCTTAAGTACTTCAGTGGACTGATAAGAATCAGAATTTACTTTATTGATCCCCAGAGGGAAATTCTTCTGTTACAAAAAGCACTTGAATAAAAATGAGAAACAAGAAAGGTGAAAGATAGATACATACTTCAAATGTCAAATAAAATATGAGTATATAAGTGTGTATAAGGAGAGTTCAATATTTTCCAGACCATGGACTATATTATCATCTTCAATACCAGTTCCTCCCCCACAATGTGGCTGTACCCACTCTGTCCATCACAGTTGATATGCGGCTAAATGGTGACATCACAAGCGCACCCTCTTCTGCTTACTCTTCTGTGCTGTAACCTTTGGTGCTGGGCATGTGAAGTCTTTTGCCTCATCAGAACAGAAAGGCCTGATTTTTTCAAAAAGATACGTCTGCCTGTCCATGGTCAGTCCAGGTGGGGCCAGGACGGTCATCAAAGTGTTTGATTTTGTCAGTCAGAGTGCCTTTGCCAATTCTGAAAGAAAAAAAATATATACTTGTTTCAGATCATGGTTCATGTTAACAGGCACTTTATCACCGAATCAGTATAGATTGATCAGTAGTATTGCTTGAATTATGTGTGAATGCCACACCTTTATGTGCATGAATCGCAGGTGTAATTAACATGTTCATCACACATTGTGTTAATCACATGTGTGATTCATGCATGCAAAGGTGTGGCATTCACACATCATTCAATGCAATGTTAGGTTTCGAACACGGGAGTTTTGTCTCAAAGCATTTGAATTATCAAACTGAACCTGCGGGTGTACAAAATCTCAAAGAGGGCCGTGACATGCTCCCCTTAAGACTCATAATACGCTCATCTGACCGAACACAAGTTTCGAAGTGCGTATTATTTTTAACACGCCAATAGTGAGCTAGCTAATCTCTAGTATAGCTAATAACCGTTATGGCAACATAACATTCTGAAACGCACCAGAAGTGTGTTATCCACACGTTATTCTTGCACAGCAGAGGTCATATACTCCCGTACATATCGATCAGATGATCGTAGCTTATAATATGATCATCTGACTGAACACAAGTTTCGATGTGCGCATCATTCTCATTGTAATAATACAGTAGCGAGCTAGCGAGCTTAGCAAGCACAGCTAATAACAATGTAGCCAAACGGCGTTATGAAACGCGCAGTGGATTATTAAGACAGCGTCCCTATGTGCGTCTGTATATGACTTTGAATGAACACTTACATAACATAGATTAACAACGTTAATGAAAACTCACCCCATACAATAACAAGAAAACACGTCCCTGTATGTGACTGAACACTAAGGTTACGTATATGAAAACTCACCCATGATGATAGAGCGGTGCTGGTGTCACGTCATCATCTCAGACAAATGCTGTGTCTGTCCTGCGCTCTTTCAGACGCGGAATAATCCATCTGTTGTTTTTGGGACGATGAAGTCTGCTAACACGTTAGCATAAAGATTGCTAGCTTAACAGTCCACACACCAGCAAAATATTTTTCCTGTTTTTTCTCGTTTTGCGATTTGCCGACTTGTTCCCGCTTGGTCCGTGGTGGGTCACATTTGTGTGTGCGTCTGTGACTCTGTTTGTGTGCGCGCTGCTCTGCGCTCACTGTGTGTGTGAGAGAAAAAGACACTCTCTGCCCACAGTAAATAAAGTTAGCTGGATCTCACCCTGCAACAGAATTGTAAAAAAAAAAAAAAAAAAATCACTTGGGGTCTGTAAAGTCGCCGTAAACGTTGTAAAAGTCGTACATATCATACTTGGAGTTTATTAAAGCCTTATAATCAAAATGATGATAATAACAAGGATGATAATAATATTAAAGCAAACAGAGCATTCATATCTGAATAGTATCGGTATCGGCAGATATCCAAATTCAGAGATCGGATCGGAAGCGAAAAAAAAGTGGATCGGTGCATCCCTAAAATTCACCATAAAAAAACAATAATAATAATATATATATATATATTTTTTTTTAATTTGTCGAAATGTTATAGAGAAAACAGTGTTTATCACAATTTTGGTCGAGCCAGAGCAAGTCGACCAGTCGACTTTGACTTCACAGCCCAAGAAAGGGTACAGTGTAAGATAATGACAACTGCAGCAGAGTTCACTGTCAAAGGGAAGTGACATCATGTATAATGGTGAGAAACTGGCTCTTCTGTGGTTCTTTCTGCTATTTTTTTACCTTCTTTCTGAATTTTTTTTTGTCTCTCTACATCTTGTGTTTACTTTTTATTTCTCTTCCTCTCTCTCCCTTCTCCTCCTCCAGCTACAGCCTTAAAATAAAGCAGCCTGTTGTACAATCGCACCAAGACAGGCTCTGCATTCATGGCCGGCAGACAAGGGCCAATTATGTAATTTAACGACCATTACGTAGCAGCTAAAATAAGATTATGTCCAACAGCTCCAAGAAAATACAGACGGGTCTTTTCATTGCTTCACGGCAGCCTATCTTACATGTTCCTCTATTCAACAGACAATTCCTTCTGGATCTCTTGATTTCAAAAGGACTTGGTTTGTATGTACATACATGTATATATAGTATGTATATGTAACATGTCAATATATTATAAATCAGTTTTCATCCAAATTAGAAAATATTTGTCTTTTTAACTGTTGAAATGTGGCTCTCAATTGGGTGGCGTTATCTCTGGGATTTATTACACAATAAATCCATACCAATCATAAATCATCCACAGAGAAACGTCGGCGCTTTGGAATTATTTTTATTTTCACTACCTCATCTTCACCTTTTTATGTACCAGTCCACACTGACGGACACTTTTTATCGCCAGCGCGGAGGCTTTTCTGTGCCACCGGGCGGCTTGTTTTGTGAACCGCCATGAACAATAACAGAGCGGTATGACGAGGCTGCCGGGGCTGCACTTTTCCGCCACCACCATCACCGTCTTAATGAGACACTCAACTTTGATATAATATCAGCATTTTTAATATTACAAGCCATGTTTCCACAGGCTTTAACAGCCCTCAACTCAGGATGAGCAGATATGAAAGTAGTACTGATCCGATACTGGCCAAAATAGGATTGTAGGTTTGTAAGGTAGGTAAATAGGTAAGTAGTTACGACGGTTCTAAGGTAGGTAAGTATGTAGGTGATAAGTAGGAAAGTTTGTTGGTTGGTTTGTCTGGAGGTAGGTAGGTTGGTGGGGAGGTTCATATGTAGAAAGGTTCATAAGTAGGTAAGTAAGTAGGTGTTAGGTTCGATAGACAGATACTTAGACAGTACTTTATTGACCCTAAAACTGGGAAATGATTGAGACCTATAAGCTCTAAGTAATACAAAAATGCTTCACTGTACACAGGCAACATGCTTCAAAGAGAATTCCACCAGCCCCACCATATGACAAAGACATGAGTGGTGACTATAAATGTCTGCCTTGCAGTTGGAGCATAATGTCTTTAAATGGCTGGTTATACCTAAGGGTTAGATGCATCAGTCATATCATCAGCTACATTGTTTAGATGGGGTAAAAGAAAATCTCAAACTGATATTACTATATCTTATATTAATGATATCACTGTTAGAAATTCAGCTGGGTCATCCCTACCCACTAGGGCTGCAAGGATTAATCAATTACTAACTAAATACGTTTTCAAATTGTTTAGCCTCTTAACTGATAAGAGGCCAGAATATTTACTGGTTTATATGGTCCATACAACAAACAAAACTTAAACTCAATGTTTGAGGTTGAGTATTGATTGGCTCATCCCTAGATTTAAACCATGGTGTTCCACAAAACAGCTCAACTTCCTCCCTTCTTCATCTACCGCGTTATCGACTTGCTCGGCGCGTACATGAACAGCGAAAGGCATGATGGGAGTACGCTAATGACGTGCGCTAGAGGATTTCATGAATACCGACGCCATGTTAACTTTGGCTTTAAACCATGGATTTGTAAATAAATGCAAAACCAATGATAGTGAAGTGAATATAGTAAGCTGAAAAGTACAATGACGTAGTTAAAGATTAAAATGATCAATAAACATTGTTTATTTAATGGACTATTAATGTATTGTTGTTACAGGAATCATGTTGTTTTTGCCACGTTTCCCTTATATAATTGTATAATGTAAACAAAATCCCCTCGTTTTTTTCTCGTTTATTTGTTCCATTTCTCATAAAGTTTTCATGTCCTACGGTTCCCTGACAGTAGCGCCGTTCACGAGACGCCACATGACCGCACTTGGCTGTGCCCGTACACAGCTGTGATGTCAATCTGGGAAATACGATTTGTATGGGCTTTTTATGGCCTTTAAGAATGTTTTTCAAATACGAAACTCCATGAATTAAAAATATAGAATATGAAGATCTATAAAAATTGTGTCCATGGCTCGAGGTGTCCTGTGGACAGTTTTACAGGCGTCTCTTTTACTATTGTGGTCAATGGGAATATTGCTTTTTGGGCCCCATGGGATTTTCTGTTGCAGTACCCACGGTGGCCACCATGTAAAAATTGTCTTCAAGGCAGAGGGGGCGGTGCGCTATCCAGTTCATATTATACATCCATGGGTGTAACACACCTCTACAATTTCCCGTCTGCTAAAGTACACTTCACTCTGCTGCTCCAACAAACTGCCAGCCCAACCCCCTCCCCCAAACTCCACCCTCTCTCTGCATGTCCCCATAAAGAGGTCACTGGCTTCGTGGAAACATTTGATAGGCCAGGGCCAATCGAGTGGCATGGATCGGCAGTTGAAAGTGAACCTCTTCCTTGGCCTTATTGCTTCCATGTGTGAGTGTGTATGGAGCAGTATTTGCTAAGGTCAAACACGAAAACCTCCAATGAGCATTTGGGACAATAGCTACTCTTCACTCATTCGTTCATTCAGTCACACACATGTGGTGTGGTGTGTATGAATGTTTCCAGGTGCTGTGTTCATTTGCGTCTAATTTTAAGAAGATATTACATAAAAAACAACAACAATGCAAAGGCTTGTGATTTTGCTTGTGATGAACAAGATATTATCCTACGTTCGACAGTCTGCGTCTGCAGAAGTTACCAAGAGTGATAAATGATGAACTACGGAATTTAGGTAGGTTTGTAGGTATAAAAGTAAGTACTGTAAGTAGGTAAATAAATAGGTGATAGGTAGGTAGGGTTGTTGGTAGGTGGGGATGTTTGTAGGGAGGTAAGTTCGCAAGGCTAACTACTAAAACAACTGTACTTATATAAATATATGCAATGTAAATGTTTTTGATCTATGTCACAAGTTTTTAATCACCAATGTTAGTTTCCCCCTAGCAACAACTTTAAGGAGCTAGCTTATATTTTAGCAGGAGCAGTAAATGATGCTCCATGCAAAATAGTCAATTAATCACCAACTTTATCAATCACTGAACTGTACACCACCCCTGTGACCCTCATGTGGAGAATATGACGGTAGAAAATGGATGATGGATGGATGTATCAATCATAGATTCATCGTCCTGACTGTTCATTATCAATAACTATTTTTCTGGCTTCTTTGGTCCTCTATCACGATAATATTGCAAAGTCTTTCTATAGAACAGCTAAATGAGTAATCGAGAAAATAATCAAATGATTAGTTGATAGTCAAAATTATAGGAAGCTGTAGCCCTAATTGTCTTGTTTGATTCAAATCTAGGGCTGAGCAATACAAGCTAAAAGATATAGAAATTAAAGATTTTAGTTATCTTCAACTAGGGCTGGGCAATATGGCCTAAGAATAAAACCCCCGATTAGACCAGATCTGATTTTTTTTTAAACTACTAAATACAAAATAATTATTATATTAATTATTTGAATTATGCAAATTAATGACATTTTACACACGCGCGCGTTTTTTTTTTTTACATCATGAAATTGTGTGGTGTAAAACTTGCAAAGTTAAGGTTGCATGGCAACACAATTAATCTGCATCAACACAAAAACACAGTATGAAGATTGAACACAAGTGAAAGTCTAGCAAAAAAAAGATAAGCGGCTGAGGGTCGTCAAAATAACACTCCTGCACAAAACTGATAATAACTGATAGAATTATATGGTGTGTTGTAACACTAAAATGGCATGCTTTAATGAGGACATCCTCCCAGTAATGTTTTGCTTCTTATGCGGAGGAGCTTCAAGTTAAGAGGACAATAAACCTAAGCTGAGCTAAACTATAATTTTTAAATACTCATATGTGTCAAATAATTTGGACACCATCTCCACCCCTCTTTGACAGAACTTGAGTGTGTGTTCAAATATTTATGATAAATCTGAATATTATAATGAAATGGAAACTCAATACAATACAAGCAGAAATTCACAGTGCACAAATCTAAACTATTTCAACGTTGCTGTGGGAAAGAGACTAGCATCCAATAAAATGTGATGGATTATTGTAGATATTATAATTACTATGCTTATAGAGTGGATTGATAAAAATAACAATACATGTTTTTGAACTTTTGAACTTATTTATTGCACCTCAATAGGTCACAACTAAGCAAAAATAAATTATGCTTGTTAAGCAATGTACCAAAAATAAATAATAAATAGATTTACTCTTAAGTGTAAATTAGAAAGAAAAAACATACTGTACGTGCATTTTTACAAGAAACCCATCTTTGTAATATGAAAGTTATGTATGTAACTACGGTTCTATGAATCCTGGATGACCGACAGAGGCGGTGCTTTAGCACTGAATGACCCATAACAACAAAGTCACGAGGAATGCCAGTACGTACCTCAGTGAGAGGAAGCGGTAGAGGAGGCAACAGGGCCACACCTAGTTGGTGGGGGTGGCCACATTCACCCGATAGAATATGGAGAAGGTAGTTGGTGATGCCCATCAGGGGCACGATGCGCAGAGCCGCCCATGATGTAGCGAAAGCCCTAATAGAGTGGCACCTCCCATGGATGGAAGGGGATAACCACTGTTTAAACACCTGAGTGATGATGTCCATAATGCTGTGCGATGGTCGCTGTTTGGAGGGAGCACGGCCTTAATTAGGACCGCCATAGTAGAGAACAGCTGTTCTGAACGTCTTATGCTTGTGGTCAAAGTTATATAGACTCTTAAGGCCTGGACAGTGCATAGCAGTCCTGACCTTTCCTCCCCTACTGGTGGGATAAACTGTGCCAGGATTAAGGTTTGACGATGACAGAACCTTAGGAAGAAAAGCCCATATTCAGCCACAGAGTGACCCCCTGAGCCATCTCTGTCTGAGTTCCACCTCAGACATGAGTCGCTCACAGAGAGAGCATGTAGCTCCCCAACACTCCTTGCTGAAGTGATGGCGAGGAGAACGGCAGTCTTAGCAGACATCCACTTCAACTCTGCCTGTGCCAGGGGCTCCGAGAGGGGGAAGACACAAGGCCTCCAGCACCAGGGGCAGACCCCAAGCTGGAATTATCTGTGCCCTTGGTAGTTGTAGCCTTGAGGCTCCCTTTAAGAAAAGGGACACAAGTCTGTGGCACCCCATGGTGTTGTCATCGACTTGAGTGTGTCGAGAGGAAATGACTGCCCCATAAGCCCTCAGAATAGCGGGGGGTCATCCGCCGTTCGGGAGTGGCTGTAGGAACTACAGAATTTTTGTAGTTGTACAGTGCACAGGGTCCTTGCCCCTGTCGGAACACCAGGCAGAAACAGTTTACACCTGTTCGCATAATGCATTTGGGTAGAAAGCGCCTTAGCGTTCAGTATGGTACGTTAGGCTGTGTCTGAACATTTTGCCAGGAGGTTGTGCCCTGCAGTGGCCAAACCCAGAGCTGGAGGCGATGGCAGGAGATCCAACCTGTCAAGGAGACGCAGCAGTGAGCTGCAGCAGTGAGCTGCGGCAGAGCCTGTGCAGCAGAGAAAATCATGTCCTCCCTGGCCAGAAGGGGGGGCCACCAGTAGCAGGCTGTGGCCCTGCTGGAGGACCCTCTTTAATATGTGAGGAATCAGAGGCCTCTGTGGGCATAGGCATAGGTAAGGACAAAATTGGGCGAGAGCATCCTGGCCCAGAGGGCTGGCCTCCTCTGTCAAGGAGAACCAGAGGGGGCAATGGGTCGACTCCTCTGTGGCAAAGAGATCCACCTCTGCCCTGCCGAAGACGTCCCAGATATTGAGTACCACCTCTATGTCAGAGTGTGTACAATTATGTGAGAGACATTGTCCGACCATACTAGCAGATGCCTCTCTCAGGAACTGAAGAAAAAGCTGCAGTGCCATGTGCACTGCCCGTAGCTATGAGGGGTGTGTCTGTATGTGACAGTCTCTCGAAGGGATGCAAAGGAGCCCATGGGCATGCCCTGAAGAAGAAATTATCTCACCTCCACCTGCAGGCAGGCGGGGGGCCATGCGAATGGTGCACCCATGGAGTTATCCCCGCCACTGCTGGCTGAGGAATGGGAGCTCGCCCCAGAGGTGTGTGAGGCAGCATCCTGGGGAACCACATTGGCCCCCTCCTCCGGTTCGAATGTGGTGGGAACATCCACGTCCACAGCACCGGCCCCAAACTGGATGGTTGCTAAATAAGTGTAAGCAAGACATGTCTTGCTTACACTTTACCGGGCCTCTTTACCATTGTCATTAGCAGGACGATTAAAATGATAGTACTACCAAAGTTTTTATACCTTTTCCAAAATATACCAATTTTAATTAAAACAAATTAAAATTAGCAAAGCCCAACTCCAGAGACCTAAGAGTTCTGGAGGAATGACCTTGCCTAATGTTCACTTCTATTACGGTCATGCAATATTCAGAAATGAATTCACTGGGTGGAAGACATACCTATTGGGGAAAAACCAATAGTGTGTGCAGGCTTACCTCTGCTTAGCAGTAGATGTAGTCCAAATGTTATAGCAAACAACTCCATATGACTATGGGCTCAGTTTAAAAAACATTTTGGGCTTCAGAGTGCATCCACTCTTCCCCCGATCCAGTCAAATCATATGTTCATATGCATAGATGCAACATTTACTGCATGGTCTAACAAATGGATTAGGAAGATTCAAGACCTGTTAATTGAAGACTTATTTGCTTCTTTCGTTCAAAGGGCTAATATCCCAGGTCTATAATTGTATAGGTAACATGCCCCCTTCACAATTGCACATTTAAAACAAGCCTGGGAAACATAATTAGGGATAGCCTTACCAGAGGACCAATGGAAATCTATCTTGGACTTGATACATACTTAGTCCACATCTGCTCAGCTTGGCTTGATACAGATGAAAGTGGTACCCCGACTTCATTTGTCCAATGCTCGATAGGGAAAGATTTATCCAAGTATTGAACTTTATCACAGATGCTTCTGCTCACCATCTGGACGGTAGCTCACCATCTGGACTCACGGTCCAGATGGTGCCATAAACTATAGCAGATCCAAATTTAAAAGATTGTTGATTGTAGAGTCACAGCAGGTGACAGAGCAGCCAACTATCCTCCAGGTTAGATTAGGTTTTCTAACCCACAGAGGGCTGCAACAATGAATTTATTATTTATACATTTAAATGGAGAGAAGGAAACTATAATTTGAAAATTGTTAACTGAGAAAAAATGGTAAAAGTTTCAGTGTTGGGGGTCAAACTATGGAATGAGCTCAGAGGAGTTACTTTTCAGAAAAGCTGTAAAAAGCAAATGACCATTAAGTGTTATTGTGTAGTGCACTGCTGTTGTTTTGTTTGATGCTTTTTAACATTCCAATTTTAGTTTGTTGGTATTGTTAGTGATATTCTGGGTTTTTCAATTAATTGTATAGACATTTACTTATATAACAACTTAATGTAACATTTAATAACAAATATTTGGAACACTGTGAACAGATTTGAACACAAATAAATAAATAACCAAAGATTTCTCTCTTTTCTGTAACAAAATAATACTGTTGAAAAATACAAAGTAAATGACCAATCAGACTGGTCCCCAAAGCATGCTGGGAAGTGTAGTTCTTCATGAGAAGCAGTTTTGTATTGGTGGAAGTAACTTGTTTTGATAAACAGCAAAGGTAAGACAACATTTCCGCTTGTATTTCTTGAAAGTCAGTTGTTTTGCTCTTATTTTGGGGCTGGATGTGTGAATCTTGTTCGTAGAGTGATAAAAATGGTACCGTTAGAATCTGTGGATTCTCCGCTGTTTACAAAATCACGCTGACGCTCCAGTGCTGCTTTTCAATGTGTGCGCAGTAACAGGTTTTTTCCGTTCCTGCTGTTTGATCCATCTGTGTTTTAACTGTGTTTCGTGAACATAAGAATGGTTTATATGAGCTTTTAGCTGAGTTTCTGACCATACCCTGTGGGTATGCAGCATGTCTGTTTGTTTAAGTTAGATATGGTTTTATGATGCTTTTGTCGCTGCGTCTGACGCTGCCCCCAGTACTGAGGACATCAGTAAAGAAGAGATTAACGTGATTAAAAAACATAACGTGTTAATGATGACTGTAATTAATTAATCACAATTAATGCGATAATTTGACACCCCTAATAAAACAGCTCATATCATGTGGCTGACTGGAAAAATAACTGGGAGTTAGAAAGGGCGTTTTCGCGATTCTGTTTTCTCACGCCACGAGACAGGTTCGTGGCTCTGAGTATCGCGATTTCCATTTCGATATGCATGTGGTTACAGCCCTAGATAAGTGGTATACCACCCAGCCCTGATGATACATTTGAACATGGCAATACTTGTCTGCTTCACTCACGCTGAAGAATTTCCATACAGCTGACATGTTGTAGCCTAATCTGCGAGGTCCACTGTGCGTGTACCCTCGTGCACATGTGTTGCTGATGCATCTGGCTTATTAAAATCTGAATATTTCTGACTGACCGATCAGGTGAAAATCGGCCTGTTCCGGTCACTGGCCGAGCAATCGGTGCATCCCTATTCCCATGGGCTCATATCAAGTCAGCACACAGTCTGCAAACACTCAGTCAGAGTGGAGGACCTCTAACCCCACCAGATTCCCCATCTTTCACTCCTCAAAAGTCCTTGAGTGACCTTGAGTGTCTTTAAAGGTGCCTTCAAATATAATGCATTATTATTATTATTATGATTGTTATTATTATTATTATTAATAATAAAAGTAAACATCACTGAAGTCTAGTCTCACTTTTTTTCCACTCTGACCCTCAAATGAAAGAGCTCATTCTCTGTTTTCTCTCTCTCGCTCATACACACAAATCAGCCTGCCAGGCGTCCCTCTGACTCACACTTGGACATGTGGATGCAACTCTTTCCACTCTCTCTGGAACCAGCTCGAAGAGTGAACATGGACTCACTTGGAGGAGAATCTACTTATTATGGTCCATGTTCAGCCCTGAAATTAGCATCCATCAAGGGTGGACAGCTCGAAACTACAGTGGTGTAATTCGATGAACAAAATCAAGGGAAAGATTTGATTAGACAAGTTCATGTCACTTGTGCCAGGTGCACAAATTGCACAAATGTCACAACTCAAATTGAAAATAAATCTGTACCATTTACTACATTGACTGAACTGCAGCAACAAATTCACCTAATTTCATGTCTCAAAAACCTGCAGTGAAAATGTTCCAATTGCCTGAAAGTTTATAGGAAATGGAGGATTAAATTACACACCCAGAGAGTGCAACCAGGTGACCAGGAAGTGAGGATAGCTCACTGCCTCGATGGCTGCCCATAAAGGGCAGCTTGCAGCTTCTTGTGAAAAAAATATTAGATTTGAACACCAACGTTGCAAAATTGCAAAATGTTAAATGTTTCTTCAGTTTTGATTGTTATAGCCCGTCTCATTTTAACATACCTACACCCTTACAGTACAGTAGGAATACAGCTTAAATTAGCTCAAATTATTTTAATAATAGCTCACAATAATAGTATCTGTGCTTATACAGAGAGGTGTGGTTTCACTGACGGCTTAGACTAGGAGGGGGTTGTGCTATGTAAATGTGAGGATTCTGTCTCTTGGCTCCCAGAAGGTGTAAATCTTTGAGGCTAAAATTCTCCCTAAAGCAGTTTGAGGAATGCCTACATTCAAATCGCCGGGGCGGACGGTGTATAGGGGCGATTTGGGCGACGCCCTACCAACTAGGAGGAGAAAGATGATTTTTTTTATCATTATTCTAAGATGCCTTTAGCAACACATCTAAAGATCCAATTCTTTCCTTTACACTTAATGAATAATTTGAATACACTATCTTGTCATATGTTTGTTGTATGTATCTGGTAAAGGTTGTGAAAGATCTTGATACTTGTTCAGTTAATAAATACTTGATTTAATATGCTGCCCCTGTCTTTATGTGGTTGCTGGACACATCTTGTTGTCCTGTTAAGCTATTTTACATCATACATTAGATTCATGGAAATAATATTTGTTTATCAAGTTGCCATCTAGTGGACACAAGAAGGACTGTTAATCACCTTACAACAAATTGATACTGTCTTGCTTTATGCACTTATTAAATGGGTCACCTTAATCATTATCAGAAAAAAATGCGGAAAAAAATGGAGTCGCCACTGTTCAAATGGCAATATCTTCTTCAAATATTATCCGATTTGCATGTGTTGGACATTGTTGGAAAGCTTAGACATCACACTTACAGAATAAATAAATTCTGTAAGTACCGATTATCTATATATTTATTCTGTAAATAACTCAAAATGTCCTTGTGACTTGTGACCGGTTTTGCCATGGCTGGCCACATTTTGCTATAATGTGTGGCAATAAAAGGAGCTTACAGTCGTTAAGACTTATGAAACAAAATACATGCTTTTATATCTGTCATTCAATTAGTCAACGGAATATATTGTGATTCAGGTACAAATCAGGTGAGAAGGTGAAATGTATTACTTTTTCAGATCACCCAAGATCCCTTGACAAACTGGTAATAAAATGGCTGCATGGATTTTGGCCCCCAGAGAGTTCAAAATAATGCCTTTTGGAAATGTTACTGCTGCACCCGCTCGCTCGCTCGCGCGCACACACACTCACACACACTCACACACAATGGTGAATCCATTCAGGTCTTTGTGTGAAAAAAAAATATTGTTTTTACCAAGCTAGTGTGATACACTGGTTCATCCATAATAAGTATAAATATCCTGCATGGTATAGGTTTTTCACATACTGCTTCTAATTGTGTCAACAGATGTAACAAATGATGTTATGGGGATACTTCCTTGTCCGACCTTTCCCACCCCACGGGCATTCCCCAAGGTGTGGTGCTGGGGCCCTTTCACTTCCCTGAGTCGCATTATCTCACAGCAGTTCTCATGTCACTGCTACAACAAAGAAGGTTGTGAGGAACCTGGGCATCATGCGTTCCATTTGTATTTGTAACTCAGAATTTCTGAGGTCACAGGGCATTCCTTCAATGAGAACATCACTTGGCTTTCCAACATGTTAACTCCACCTACCCCGAGTAAGGATTCCAAGATGGCACTCCCAATAAAAAACACTGCTTCTTTTTACGTTAATAGCACTTTTGTCAATTTAATTTAATTACATTTTATTTGTATAGTGCAAATTCCACTCTGAAATCAAATCCTTTATGGAATCAAGCTGAATTGTGTGCACCAACTACTGGTATTGCTAACAATGGCTAGCCCAGAATACGCATGTGTCAATGTTTGTTTCCGACTACTCTCTATAATGCGGTGAACTTGTCAATCCCATTTACGACTTATGATGTAAATGGAGCACAATCTACACTTCTGACCATTTGCCTCCAAATGATGCTCCATCATACAATATCATAAAAAGGAGGCCTTAAAGGACTAAAGCCATAGTTGACTCTCAACTTAACGACTGTAATGCCCTTCCAGGAGGGATAGATTAGCTAAAAAAACATCAATGTCCTGTGACTGGGATGATAACCATATGCCAAATGAACAGTTAAGATTTACATCCGCAACAAATGGCCCCAGAACAAGTCAGTACATATCAGCATTGTGGGAGTCTTTTCGACTGATACACTCTTAAAGGGGTATTCCACCAATTTAATAGACTGTTCAGTTTTACTCCTGATAGAAATTGTGGTGATCGGGGTGTCACGTGATGCTGTTACCCTGAGCAGTCAACCGTCGCTGAGCTCCCGCTGCTACTGAGCTATATTCGACTACTTACTTAATTTAAAATAAAGCTACAAAAAGCTTGCTTGACAACACCCAGACAACATGTCTAACACTAGAAACTTCAAACCCCTGGCAAGTTAGTCTGCTGAGGAGCTAGTGCATTTAACGGTCTGTGCCAAAAACTTATGAACATGAACATGTTTTTGCAGCTTTAGGAACATTTGGGATGGGGCCCATTTTCTGCAGTTGGATCAAGATGCTATACTCAACACCTATGGCTGCGGTCAGGACAAATGGTCTGATTTCAGAATACTTCCAGCCCCACAGGGGTACAAGACAGGATTGCTGTCTACTGCCCTTCCTGTTCGATATTGCAATCGAACCGCTGGCCATTGCTATTAGGTCAGAGGGCAGGATTGAGAGTATATATTGAGAGTGATACAAAACATTAGGGATGCACCGATTGCCATTTTTGGGGCCGATTCCGATTTCCGATTTTTCAAGAAGTTTGACCTGCCGATACCGATTTTAGCCAATTCCGATTTAAATTTTTTAAACCACTTTTCAGCATACAGAAAGATATACATTTTTGCATCTTTTCTCTTTAATAGAACATTTTAACATAGAAATACAATCAGTTCACATCCAATATCCAACTAAAAATACAAAACGAATCACTATAAAATAGAAGTATATATAAAAATACAAAAACAATTGTCATGATACATTTGAACATGCTACCATGGAACATAAGTGTGACTTTTTGAACAGATTACCACTATAAAATAGAACTAAATAATGCTGTGGAATGTTCACACACATCTTAAAAGTGCAGTGTTATGGAACCATGTTGTTCACATCCAATATCCAACTAAAAATACAAAAACGAATCACTACCTGTATGTGTAGTTTATTTAAGTTTAAACATATTTCACAACATAGTACCTACACACAAATAAGTAAATGACCTCTCTCTCTCTCGCTCACTCTCTCTCTCTCTCTCTCTCTCTCTCCCGCCCCTTGCCAACAATGCCTCGCGCTCTCTGCGCGCACAGGTTTAAATGACAAACAAACAAATGCTGAGTGCTGATCAAAAGTTTTGTGCAAGTGATTTAAGATCCCGACTCTTGTCCCAAATATGACAGGCTTCGTTCAGTGATTGAAACAAATATATAAACATTAATGAAACGTTTACATGCAGAGCGCTCACTCGCAAAGCAGACAGCAGCGGCGCAGCACCGCCGCATCGCTGCGGGTGCGCGGATGTTGTGTAATCAAATACACCGGTACGGCCGTATATTAAACATTCATATCATAACGGAAAAAAAACGGTATTCAGTGTGAACCGGTATACCGCCCAGCCCTACACTCTACTACATGTGCGTGTAGCCGCGTGCACGTGTGTTGCTGATGCTGCGCGATGCGGGTGCATTTGATCGGCTTATTAAAATCGGAATATTCTGACTGATTGGCCGGTCACCGATTTCGGCCGATCACATGAAAATCTGCCGATTCCAATCACTGGCCGTGGGGATGCCAGCTGGATGGGGGTGGGGGGTAGGGTTCACAACTTGTGTAATAAATTCTTGTATAAATATTTTAGATGTGGAAAAATTATAAATAAAGTTTTTTGGGGTTGCTTTATCTGGGTGTTTGTTTTTGTTTTTTGTGTTTCGTTATTTTCCATTTATTTATGCCATCATGTATTTGAAGCGCTTCATATTATATTTCTCAGAGCTGTCCTTTTATCCATTTGTCTGTGGTAGAAACACTGAGCCCCTTCTGCTGTGCCATAAAGCTTTTCACTAAATCACACAAAAGTCTGTTTCATATATCATTTTTTATCAGGTTATGAGTGATCTTAAATTAATCCCTCTTAATGTTAAGGGATTCATAATACCATTAAAAGGCAAAAGATCCTTGCTTTTTTAAAAAAGGAGAAAACACAAATAGCCTTGTCAGAAACTCACTTAAATGACCTGGAGCATCTCAAATTGAGGAGGTCCTGGGTGGGACAGGTGATTTATTCATCCTATAATACAAATAGCAGAGGTGTAACTACATTATATATATATATTATATATTACTATAATAGTCTCCAATTTACCTTAGAGACAACTTTAAAAGATTATTATGGACGTTATGTCCTCATCTCAGGTTATCTTTACAGTGAAATTGTTCTCATAGGCTGTATATATGGCCCAAATTCATATGATTCTGCCTTTTTCCTTAAAGCGTAACTAGACCGGAAGTTCCTATTATCGCTGTTTTTTTTGGTGTGTATCTGCGTCATTACCTTGTTTATGAAGCCTGACAGTTCGAAACAAACAGTTCAGCCATTGCTGAGAAAGTTGTGTTTTATTGTAATCTCGGGGCTCAACGAGATCACTGAAAATCCCGTTAACGTTACGTAAGCAGCGGTTCTCCTGAACAACCGATCGTCCTGCTCCGGGCGGTAGTCCGGGCACATCCGGTTGCGTACATTGAACCGCAGAAGAAGAATAACGTCCGTTGTGGAGGTGTTTCACGAGCAACAGTGTCTTCTGACTCTGGGTCTGACTCCGGTTTAAAGTCATAAAGGGACTGCGGCGGGGAGTCGTGACGAAGCTATTTTTAAACACTGTTAAAACAATGTTTTGATAATGAGTAGCAATGCATCCACCGCTCCAGAGAGGGAGCTGCGCTTCTGAGAGCTGACGTGATAGATTACGTCACTTCCAGATACCTGGCCAATCACAACACAGGTGGGAAGGCTCTACGCTGGCTGGCCAATCACAACACACTCTGTCTTCTCGGGCGAGATTTATGGCTAAAAATAGCTCGACTGACAAGCGCTTCGAAAAGGACAGATTTCAATCGGCTCGTTTACATCAACTAGGAGGATTTTGACCATAAAAACAACTTAATATATGTAAGTAGACCTCCATAACTCACATATATGTGCAACAGGACCACTCTATGTGACCTTTAAGCTTTTATCTAAGGTCACATCAGTATTGACTGATGTGACCCGACCATATCAGTGGCAGTTCAATTGACACAGAGATGCGTCTTTTAAATCTCTTTCTAATCTAAACTAATGGTCTTCTTCTGACATGCACAGAGAGAATAACAGCGGTAGCTGAGTAGTTAAATAGGTGGACTTGTGTCGGGAAGGTTGTAGGATTGATTCCGGACAGTGTCAACATTATTTACCTTATTATTGTATAAAGCATTAATAAGCTTGCGATGCATAAAATATTACCATAAATAAATATATTGGGTGTGCGGTGGTAATTTGCCCCGCATGCCACGATGCCCCCCCTTAGGTTTTGTCAGAAGTTGGCAGCCCTGCTATATAACATTGTAAAGGGGGTGGTAACCGTTTTTGGCCGCATTGTTACAGATTGCGCCTTTAAAAGTTCCTGTGAACTTTTAATAAAAAAAAATAAAAAATGCTGTGGGCCGCCGGTGGGCTGCCAGAGAGGTCCTCCCACCGGGCTTAGCAGGTTTTCTGGGGAAACCCTGAGTATTCAAATCAAACTAATTATAGTGGACTTGCTGTATCTTTAGATGCCAAAAAGTTGTTCGATAGAGTGGAGTGGGAATACTTATTTGACACTCTGGAGAGGTTTGGGTTAGGAGGGGAATTTCTGAAATGGATTAGGATACTATATGACTCTCCACAGGCTTGCGTTATAACTAATGGCACACGGTCATCGCCTTTCCCACTGTGCAGGGGGGACTGTCTCCGATGCTTTTTGCGCTGGCACTTGAGCCCCTGGCTGAGGTAATTAGGCAACACAAAGGCGTGCATGGGATGACAGTGGGGGGGACAGTTCATAAAATCGCACTTCATGCTGATTACATTCTGTTGTTTCTGAGAAAACCTGACATCAATATCATCTATTCTCTCCATCATTCAGGAGTTCAGCTCCTTTTCAAGAAACCCAGATTGAAAATAAAAACACTACAGCTGCCCTCCGACAGGGGAGGCTTGGGCCTGCCGAACATAATCCTTTACAACTGGGCATGTCACGCTCGCTTCCTGTGGGAATGATAACATGCTCATTTTGAGTCCAGGTCCTGTCTAGAGTCATGGAAGTGGGAGAGAGATCTTCATTTGGAGTATATTGAGGATGACTGGCAGGAATCCATTGAAGTATTCAAATCCACCTTCAAATATAATGGATTTGGCCTTATTTACTAAAGCTTTGCGCATGCAAAAACGTGTGCAAACTGGAATGCACACGCAAATTTGCGTTGGTGCTGATCTACTAACAGGACGCAAGGAGGAGTGCGTCTCTCAGACGGGCAAAATAGCACTCGCAACCCATTTAGCGGTCTTGCCTTGAATATGCAATGTGGGGAGTTTACACGCAATTTTGCGTGTCCTGGGAGGAGAAAGTGTAAAATATGTTATTTTAGCATGTGCAGTGATTTATAATAAAATAAAACCTTATTTTTGCGTCTATAATTAGCACGTTTGAAAAGCAGGTCTTAACTGGCACAGCCATGCGCACAAATGGCTGCGGTTACTTCCATCAACAAAAATACTTTTTGTAAATCAGGAAATTACGCTTTTCCAGAGCATGTTCAACTATGTGTTCACAGATGACGCACATTCATTTCTTATTTAGTATATCTGAATAAATTATATCCAGGGGAGAAATGTGTGTTTGTACTGGTATGGGCTTACCTTGGTGTGCAGATTGTGGTTCAAGGAGGGGTCGTACCTATGTTCCTTCTTTTTTTTTTTGTCAACCCTGTTCCCCGTTTTTCCTTTAACTGGTCCAGCTCCAACCTGGTCTACTCTTGGTGCACTGTGAAGCGCAGGCGGCACAGTGGTAGTTTGGCTAAGCGGTGCGCAAACGTCACCAAAACCTCACAGGCAGGTTTCCACAGTCCAGGCTCATTTAAATGCAATAAATAATCGCAACAATCACTATATAATTTAACTTTCTGAATCAGCACATAGATTTATATTTATATCGATTGTCCTGTGGCATCTGATGTCAGATCAAAGGCTGTTGGCACGCGTTATGGAAACTCGGCCTGACTGAATTAACACAGATGAAACCAGGGACAGACTGGGACTAAGAAGCAGCCGCGGCTGCCGTTGTGATGATCCGCTTTGTTTATTTATTTACTTATTGACAGCACTGCCTTGTTTGCCCCCTCCTTCCCAACCAGTGCAGCCAAAAAGATCTCGCAGAGCTCACCAATACTGAAAAAACAGTGTAAAGCAATGGAAAACTGTCATATAACCGTATGCTTCAAAGACACGAAAAGAAGAAGAAGAAGAAGATTGACAAAAAGTGTTGATGACATGTCACACATCTATTGAAAGTATACCTATGTGTAATTTTGAGAGAAACAGGAGAGCTCTCCCAGCTCTCAGTGAGCTGCAGGTGAGTCAGGAGGAGAGTGCAGCACCTTATTTGAGAATGACGACACAGTGAGGCTCTGACGAGGGCTAGTTTTTTCTCAGACTTTCGACCATTTCCCATTCATGTGGAAATTATTTTTGACAGGTTACTCGAAACGCTTGGAAAAGTCATAGCACACCATTCCCGATCAAACTGAACGTTTTGATATAGAATGTGTGGAGGTTTTCTCAAAACTGTGGGAGGAGATGCGCGTCAAAATTTTTGGTGGAGAAGAACTATTCGATACAGAGACTCACAGGTATGGAGAGAATTTTGTTCCTTTATTATTCAATCAAATAGAAAAGATTTTAAACCAAAAAATAGATTTGAGAGCAAAAAACAGTAAGTTGCAATCAAAAAAAAATATTTTGAGATCGAAAAGTTGCAATTGAAAGAAAAAAAAATATGAGAGACATATTTCTTCAAATTCAATCAAAACTTATACATACAACCATTTTGCTTATAAATCAGTCCTCTTTGTTTGCAGCTTCAAAAGTTTTGGTTGCAAATTCAACAGCACTTGATGGGCGGGGCTTACGCTGGTGGATGGGAGAAGACTTTCTATTGGTTAGTTTGACCTGACTCCGGCGCAGTTACGTCTTCTGCATCACACCCACTTCTCCCCTGTGCTGCTGCTCTTGACACGTTTTTCATCAGTAATGAATTGCGCTATATATCGTTGGCTACAGCCTGCCGTACATTCACAACAACAACAACAACAACAACACAAGTAATGAATTATAATGCCCTGCTGCTGCAAGCACACTGATTAGCAGCAAAATGGTTGTCTCTGCTAGTCACGGCCTGAGCAGAGTCGCAGCTGAACGCGGTGCCAGTTTCCACTGTGTATCTGACTACCGCCGGAAGCTCCCGCCAGGACTCGGGAGCCGGCAGTCCGCTACTCCTCCTGGCTCAAGCTCCCGGCGGCAGTCCGCGACACAGTGGAAACGGGCACCGCGTTCAGCGGTAGTTTAGTAATCCACGGTAGTACTGTTGTGTAGGAACGGAGAGTACCATGCAACTCAAATGTTTTAATCACAGCCCTACGTTGGAGCCGCACAGAACAGGGGAGAAGTGGGTGTGATGCAGGTCGCTGCGCCGGAGTCAGGTCAAACCAACCAATAGAAACACTTCTCCCATCCACCAGCGTAGGCCCCGCCCATCAAGTGCTGTTGAATTCGCAACCAAAACTTTTGAAGCTGCAAACAAAGAGGACTGATTTGCAAACAAAACTTTGTAACTTGCAAGCAAAGAGGACTGATTTGCAAGCAAAGTTTTTTTTAACTTGAAAGCAAAGAGGACTGATTTTTAAGCAAAATGGTTGTATGTTTTTACTTACAAACATTAGTTTTGATTGAATTTGAAGAAATATGTTCTCTCTCTTTTTTTTTTTTCAATTGCAACCTGTTCTGTTTCGGTCTCAAATGTATTTTTTTTATTACAACTTACTGTTTATTTGCTCTCAAATCTCTTTTTTGGTTTCAAATCTATTATATTTGATTGAATAATAAAGGAACACAATTCTCTCCACACTACCACACTAAGGTCATATTGCGAAATGTATATTCATTAACAATACGGATGTAACAACCAGTCAAGTTGAGTTTTTATCAACAATCTATGCTAATGTGTGTATAAATAAGCAGTACTATAAAAATGTCATAACCAATTCAGGACTGTCCCGTCTAGATACAACTGTTATATTTCTGCTTCTTGTCTTTCTCTTCTGTCTCAACCTCACCTCCCTCTTGTCCTTTCTCTCCCCTATCTGTCCCCCAGCTCTCCTCTGTCCCACATTTTCCCTTTTATCCCAATCGGTTGAGTCTGGTTTGTCAGATTTCTTCCTGTTAAAAGGGAGTTTTTCCTCAATGGGTTAGGGTTAGGTCCATTAACTCTGACCCCACAGCATGATGCTGCCACCACTATGTTTCATAGTAGGGATGGTATGCTCAGGGTGATGTGCAGTGTGCCACACATAGCATTTTGTTTTAAGAAATCTATTTCTTTATCATCTCTATTTTAAATCCATTTCTTTACCATATGTGCCTTGATTAAAGCCAAAATAGTTCCAAATGTGACTTTTGGAGTTTGTTTTTTGAGTTAGGTTAGCGGAGCTACCGACGACGGCGCGGCAGACTCTCCGCTCGGGCCCGGTGCTTATGCAATGGTGAGTTTGTTGTCTCGTGTTTGTGACTGTAAATCGTGCGCGTGTCTGGATGAGACAGAACTTTAGCTTGTTTTGAAGCGAATTTATATCGAAGCGGAGCTGTCTTCATGGAGTTCGTTCTTGCTGGCAGAAACACACGAACAGCCAATCAGTTAGCAGACGGGCGGACCCAGCGTGCGGAAACAGCCTATCATATCCTCGGAGGTCACCAGTAACAGGCAAACAGCCAATCATCCAGCAGATGTGTAGTTCGTTTGCAGTTGTTGCAATGTGGGTTTGTTTACAAGGGAGTAGCATGCAGTGAGAAGTCAGGAGGCCAGTAGGAGAATAGACGTGGCCGATATGTAGCGGAAACTGGCACCGGTATATCAGTGTATCGTAGATTTTATAGTATTGTAGGAACCTTTCCTTATTATGTTGTGGAAATTATTATTCTTTCTGTTTGTAGCTTTGTTATTATTAAAATGTTAATAAAAAACATGCCTCACACATGCAATTTCATACAGTGCAAAAGTTTGGGCACCCCTGTACATTTTCATGATTTTCCTTTATAAATCATTGGTTGTTTGGACAAGAAATTTCAGTTAAATATATCATATAGGAGACAAACACAGTGATATTTGAGAAGTGAAATAACGTTTATATGATTTACAGAAAGTGTGCAAGAATTATTTAAACAAAATTAGGTATGTGCATAAGTTTAGGCACCACAAAACATTTTGTGCATCCTCCTTTTGCAGAAAACAGCCTCTAAACGCTTCCTATAGCTTCCAATTAGAGTCTGGATTCTGGAGGAAGGTATTTTGGACCAATTTTCTTCAGTCGGGTTTGATGGTTTCCGAGCAGGCTTTTAGCTAGGATTTTTTAGAGGGTGTCCCCCCTCTAAAATAAATGAAAAAATTGGGGGCATGCGGAGCTTTCGAAAATTTGAGGTAAAACTTCGGCATTCTGAGGCTTTTTAAAGGACCATTGTGGTGACTCATGAAGTAAGGGCAAGTAACTCAAAATGGGAAAAAGGGAAAAACCGAAATTAATTATTGTGCCAATTTTGTAACATATTTTTTTTTATTATTGTTTTTTTATCTAATGTTGTTGTTATGGCTGGGACTGTGTGTACTGACATCACTAAAGTCAAGGCATTGCAATTCTCGAGGGTGCCCCTCATCTAGAGCGGGCCTTTTTTTCTGCACAACACCCCTCTTCTCTCTGTAGACAGGCCCGTGCTAGCCGCAAAAACTACGGCCAGCACGCGCTTGTCTATACCTGCGCGTCATCACAACATTGTTTTTCGGTGGTTACCGGGGGGAAAATAGGGCGTCTCTAGGGTGTCCCTCCTAAAAGTAGGGCGTCTTATTTTATATATTTTGACCGGCATAGCTTCTCTAGACTTTATGGTACTGGTTGAGCTAATCAAGAAATCCACTGACCAATTGCATTCGACTTGAGCCATCCCACGTGACGCCACTAAAAGCCAATCAAATCCTGCTAAATAGCGAGTGACAGACAGGGAGACTAGTGAGCGATACAGCGAGAGAAGACAGAGAAAAAAGTGTTTTTAAAGCGAGAGAAGACGGAGAAAAAGAGAGTTTACAGTGAGAGAAGAAAGAGAAAAGTGCGTTTAGAGCGAAAGAAGACAGAGAAAAAAGAGTGTTTACAGCGACAGAAGACACAGAGAGAAAAGTGCGTTTACAGCAAGAGAAAACAGAGAAAAGTGCATTTACAGTGAGAGAAGACAGAGAATAGAGAGTTTACAGCGAGAGAAGACAGAGAAAAGTGCGTTTACAGTGAGAGAAGACAGAGACGAGTGAGCGATACAGGTAGAAGATTGTGCCAGAGAAAAATAATTAACATGGCGCTCTCTAAAAAGAGAAAAGCGGACAGCGAAAATAGAGCTTTCAACCCAGAATGGACAGATTCATTCATGTTCAATCTTCCCCCTGGAAGCATAAACCCAGTCTGTCTCATATGTTCAGAGACCGTGGCACTTGTAAAAAGTGGCAACGTGAAATGCCACTATGAGACCAAATACAACATTTTTGACCAAACAGACCCACTCAAATCTGAACAGAAAATAACATATGTTCAGTGTTGTATCTATATAATTGTATAAAGGTGACAATAAATATTGTCAAAATGTTTTTGAATTGTTCTTTCTGTATTTGATCTGACAGTTAGTTGTTGATTACATGCAGACTACTAGGCTACTTCAGTATATATCCCACTACTAAATAATAACATAAGTTAGACATTATGATGTTCAGGACCTTTGCTTGAGGAAATTTCACAAAGTGGACTTATTAGAATTTTAGTTGATTATCCCTGCCTTAGTAGATTTTGAGCAGTGTTTAGGGTCATTGTCTTGTTGAAAGATCCAGCCCCGGCACAACTTCAACTTTGTCACTGATTCCTGGACATTGTTCTCCAGAATCTGCTGATATTGAGTGGAATCCATGCGACCCCAACTTTAACATGATTCCCAGTCCCTGCACTGGCCACACAGCCCCACAGCATGATGGAATTGCCACCAATTTTTACTGTTGGTAGCAAGTGTTGTTCTTGGAATGCTGTGTTCTGCCATGCATAACACCCATTGTTTTGCCCAAATAACTCTATTTTAGTTTCATCAGTCCACAGCACCTTATTCCAAAATTAAGCTGGCTTGTCCAAATATGCTTTAGCATACCTCCAGCGACTGTGTTTGTGGCGGGTGCAGTGAAAAGGCTTTTTCTGCATTACTCTTCCATACAGCATCTCCTTGTAAAGTGCGCTGAATAGTTGAACGATGCACAGTGACACCATCTGCAGCAAGATGATGTTGTAGGTCTTTGGAGCTGGTCTGTGGGTTGACTGTGACTGAAATTTCTTATCCATACAACCAATGATTTATAAAGGAAAATCATGAACATTTACAGGGATGCCCAAACTTTTGCATACCACTGTATGTATATACACACACACATATATATACACACACACACAAACACACATACACATATATATATATACACACATATATATACAATATCATTCTCCCCTGCTCTCCCCCTCCCCTTTATGCAGATTATCATATGTAAACGGTATAAAATGATACGGATGGCGGAGTGATTGTGTGTGACGCAGAGAATTCTCACTGTCAAGCAGGAACTGCAGCTCTGTGTATTTATTTATTGACATCACTTCCTGACTAAGCAATTGATCCACAGTCATCTAGCCACAGTCGCTTCGTATTCCAGTTTTATATATCGTTTTATATCTGCTCTGTTGAGCTTGGCACGACTCAGCAGCAGCAACGGCACAAATAGAACTGCTACCTATCGATAGTAGCCGCTTCTGGGACGCTGCTGAGACACGTCGCAGCGTGTCTGGTGGAAATGCTCACATTGATTAGAATGGAAGCGATCAGTAATGGCGACCACGCTGCCGACGTGCCGTGGCTGTAATGCGTCCAGTGGAAATCCGCCTTTACAGTCAGCGCGCGTCACCTTCTCTCTACTGCGCATGTCGGTTGCAGAAAGAGCTACTGTGAGCAACACAACAACATGTTTTATTGTGTTATCAGTTGAAATAATCATTTTAACAAACAAGACAAAAGCCTGAAGTTTTACCAGATACCGAGTTGCACCCCTTTCAAGGCTAACCAGAGACGTCTTTGGTTGCAAGACATCAGGAGCAGCGACTGGAACGAGCAAATAATAAAAGAAGCAAAAATTTGCCATGCTCACTCCATATCAGTCAACGTTATGTTAATTTTTGGCATCAAGTAACAAGCTAACATGAATGAAGTAATTATTACTATGCATAACAATGTTTGAGAGCAACAGCGTAATTAAACTCAGTTTTAAGTCAAACTACCGTAGTTTAGAAGCTAATGTACTCCGGTTTTGCTTGTTGTGTCGAACTTTCCAGCAGGTATGGTGCATGTATATTTTCCTGTTTTTCATTTGTAAGTGGTCATCAGAAGCTGTATCCTTTGTCGGTTTACAACCTAAGTTGTGTGTAGAATAAAACCTCTTAAAGACACTCACTTTGTCCACCGCACTTGTTCTGATCGCCCTTCCCAGGGTAGTTTAGTGAGCTGTAGGAAGTAGCTGGTAAAAATCTGGACAAGTTGTGTTGCTAATACTGTAACAGTTCACTTTTGTAAGCATCCAGAGTCGTGTAGGACTTTAAGTTCTCCTTGGAATAAAGACTCAGAGTGTCGATCGGGTATGAGTGGATATCGGGCCACCGCAGACGGGGCCACTTCATCTCGTCATTAATCCACTCACCGGCGCCTAAAGCATATGTGTCATCAAGCTATATCCCATTCACCAAGGTGAATTTCCAAACATAACATGCTTTATCACTAGGAAACAAGATAGCGTAGTACGAGGGAAACATCTCCTTTATTTTAGCCATCTGAATTCATACATGAGAGCCGACAACCTTCACGACAACACTGCTACTTAAACGCTGAATGGCGCCCTTCTGCAACCGAGCTGCACGCGCATCTGCAATGTTTGTAAACAACCAAGAGCCCAATAAGTAAATTATTAGCTTGCGTTTAACCCAGCTCCAGGCCCAGAGGACACCCCCTGATAACCCCCCACTGTGGGTGCCATTATCTATTACTCTAGTTGTTGAGCTACACGTCACTGTAGCACCATCCAGGTGTATATTCTTACCATGTGAGGGACAGTAGAAGGGAATGAGTTTATGTAGGCATGTGTAACGAGGCAGAGAGTGCTGCATGGCAAAGTCAGATTAAATAGCCCACATTGCTTTAAAAGGAAGAGAGGTTAGCCTTTAGGCTCGAGACAAGCCCGCACTTGTAAAACTAGGAGAGAGCAAGAGAGAGAGATGACAACAAGTGCAGTGCTCTGTAGTCTAGCAGAGCGTAACAGGAAGTGGCAGGGCCTGCTTCACTTGGGGCCTCTGGGGTGTATATATATCTTAGTGAGGACACATCATAGACATAATGATGATGTAACCTTAACCCTAACCAGGTCGATGAATCGAATATGAATCGATTACTAAATTAATCGTCAACTATTTTGATAATCGATTAATCGGTTTGAAGCTTTTTTCATGATTAAAACAAGATTTCTGATTGTTTAAGCTTCTTAAAGGTGAATATTTTATGGTTTATTTGCTCCATATAACAAAGAAATCATTAAATACTGAATCATCTTGATTTGTGGACAAAACAATACATTCGAGAGCATCATCATTTCCAGATTTGACAAACACTGATCAACATTTTTTAGCATTATCTGACATTTGTGTCCAGCCATGGCAAAAGCGTTCACAAGTCTACTTCGGGACATTTGGAGTTATTTACAGATTCCAAAGAAGATTTGAATGTAGGCACTCCTGCTTTAGGGAGAAATTCAGCCTGAAAGATTTTGACCTACTTGAGGAGCCAGGCCAATAGCTGCTCATTTGCATCATATTAACATGGTCACAACCCCCCACCCAGTCTAGCTGTCAGTGACATCTGATCTGCTAGCCCACAGGACAGAAACAGTGTAGCAGTTTGAAAAAAAAAAGGAATGAATGTAGTTCATGTCAATGTAGTGTTATTTGCCTTAAGTACTTCAGTGGACTGATAAGAATCAGAATTTACTTTATTGATCCCCAGAGGGAAATTCTTCTGTTACAAAAAGCACTTGAATAAAAATGAGAAAGGTGAAAGATAGATACATACTTCAAATATCAAATAAAATATATCTAAGTGTGTGAAGGAGAGTTCAAAATTTTCCAGACCATGGACTATATTATCATCTTCAATACCAGTTCCTCCCCCACAATGTGGCTGTACCCACTCTGTCCATCACAGTTGATATGCGGCTAAATGATGATCACAAGCGCACCCTCTTCTGCTTACTCTTCTGTGCTGTAACCTTTGGTCCTGGACATGTAAAGTCTTTTGCCTCATCAGAACAGAAAGGCCTGATTTTTTCAAAAAGATACGTCTGCCTGTCCATGGTCAGTCCAGGTGGGGCCAGGACTGTCATCAATGGGCGCTTTTCCACCGGCCCGACTCTCAACGGCACTGCGCTACACGACACGGTTTAGCGAGTGTTTCCACTAGCGTAGAACGTGGAACCAGGCACTATTTTTAGTACCTGCCCTGGGGTGGTCCCAAGTCAGTGGCACAGGTACTATGCGCTGATTAGTCAAAACTGCCGGCCACTGATTGGCCAGAAGTGTCGTCACTGGTTGCGTCATGAGCGCGACACAGGATGCAGGAATCAAATCCAAAATTTTTCAAAAAATAGTAGCGCGCAAATACTTCGACATGGCAACTCTGCATAAGAACATTCCATGGTCCAACGACGAGGTCCAGACTGTCCTGTGTTTAGTCGGAGACGACGAAATACAGAGCGAGCTGGACGGAGCCACCCGTAACGAGCAGGTCTTACCGGGAGTCGATGTCCGCTCACGGCGTACACAGCAACTCCAAAAACTCCGCACACGCCAATGGTAAGTGTTTTTTTTCCAGCCTGAGAGCAACGTTTAACTACTGCTGAGAATAAACTCACTTAAACAAGACATTATAAAAGTAACATCGTGTTTGTCGGTAAGCTCTGTCCGTCTGTTTACACGAGACAACGTAGTTGGCTAGCTAGTTAGCAATGTCGCTATCAGGTGTTCAACCTACAATAAAACATTACGTAAACCTGTAAAAGAAACCAGATTTGTACAAGTCATGAATTAGACTTACTACCGTGTAAAGTTATGTTTTTACGTGTTAAAACAGACTAGACCAGAATATACAGTATGGGTTCGATATTTACATTATAGACAGAGAATGAGCATCGGATATTATATGTCTATATTGCACTTTTGTAAAAAGACAGTATATTGCACATGGGATGAGGAGCGTGGTTATATGTTGTCTACTGAGAGCTAACAGCTGCAGGGAGGAATAAAGGATACTAATGGAATAATAAAAAGGATAAAGCTCCTTCATTTAGGGTGTTTCAGTCTGTGGCTGAATATATATATTATGCGTGTAATTACAGCGTATGTGTACACTTCTTTTGTTCAAGAATCCCATTCCATATGTGAGGAGTGTTCATCCACCCCAGCAGAGCCAGCAGCTGCTTCGTCGTCGGGGGCATCGACTTCGCCACAGACCACAGCTCTGTGCAATAATAATAATAAACATGATTTACAGCATTTGTGTATTTCCTTAATGGTTTGATTAATAACCCCTTTCTACTTCTCTATAGTGTTATGGAGGGAAGAGAAAAAGAAGCACACAGCTGTCCTAGCAGAGCTTCAGGTGGATGATGTTCAGTAGCAGGAGTGGAACCGGACACAACGTGACCGCCACACCACGAGAGTGCTGAGTTCAACCACGCATTCCTTTGAGTGATTGGGCAGCTTGTCCAGGCAATAGATGGCAAGAGCATGTGACCTATTTCCTCCCTCCAGTCCTAGGACTCCATTATGGAATGAAATATGTGCCACCAGAAACTGAATTTAAATCGTTTATATTTGAATTTGAAGCGCTAAACTTGAATAATTACATTAAAAAACTGAATTTGATTCATTTATATTTGAATTTGAGTAGCTAAACTTGAATAATTGCATTAAAAAACTGAATCGGAATAGTATAATTTGAAATTGAATTATTCAAATTCAACACTCCATGTGTCTTTGCATTCAGTTCTCACGATTCAAATTCAGTTCTCACAATTCAGATTGAGTTCTCAAAATTCAGATTCAAATTACTGCGACATACATCCGGTTAGTTCAAGGATGAAGGAAGAGCAATCGAGTGCAGATACAGGATCTGGCTTGGCGTTGTTAACAGCTGCCACGAACGGCTTCCTTAACCACTGGCTGTAGCTCTATCCTTCCGGTAATTTGCGTTAGTTTGTTTACTTGACTGGGTTTGTTTATTTGCTACTGGTTAGCAGATGAGAGGCTGACAAACTCTCTTCTCATCTCTCATTGCTAAGTTAACGTTAGCCTACATTTACGCTACCTTAGCTGAAGCAGCCGGATAGATCGGAGTTTGTCAGCCTCTCATCTGCTAACCAGTAGCACCTAAACAAGATTAAGATTAAGATTAAGAACCCTTTAAGTCCCGCAAGGGGAAATTCAATTCTGCAGTGAGTTAGTGAACACACACAGCACACAGTGAGGTGGAGAACATGCTAACCCAGCGCAGTGAGCTGCCATGCCAGTGAGCGGCGCTCGGGGAGCAGTGAGGGGGTTAAGTGCCTTGCTCAACAGCACTTCAGCTGCTAAACGTAAAGTGAAACTTACCGGTAGGATAGAGCTACAGCCAGTGGTTAATGAAGCCGTTCGTGGCAGCTCTTGTAGTTTGAAATCAAGACGAACACATTATTAATTAATTCGTCTGTTAACCTTTCCTGCCTTATCTCCTGATGGCACACACATGACAGGCAGTTTTTGCTGAAGATAATTTGGCTTTATTAGCTGATTGCACAGTAACATTCAACACACTCACCATCTGCTCCGGTCACCGTCACTATTCATTCACCGGCACACATGTAAACAAACATGACCCGACTTCCGCTCACGGGCGCCGCACCTCGGCTGCGTGCATGCACTCTCTCACATTCACTCACTCGCCGTGTCCCAAAGCTGTCTGGTTACACATTAGAGTTAAGGCACATCCCATAACATATCTCTTCAATTGGAACAGCAGCGTACCATCAGTGTTGTACTGTTTGAATGGCGGGTGGCAGTGCTAAGCTTCATTAAGGGTCGCAGAGGTGCTGTGCCAATCTCAGCTTACATCCATCCATCCATCCATTATCTACCGCTTATCCTCCACCGGAGCGTCGCGGGGGTGCTGTGCCTATCTCGGCTGACATTCAAAGTTAAAATAAATAAAACATTCATACTAGGGCTGAACGATTATGGAAAATAATCTAATTGCGATTTTTCGTGCCAATATTGCGATTGCGATGCGATTTTTAAGATTCTTAATCTTCTGTATTATTAAACAAAGACAAGCAATACAAGTATGGCCAATACTATATTACATTAAAAATAAACTGTTCTTTCCTGGAAGACAGACCTCTATTATGATGACATGAATAACATGAATGACATGAATTGATGATTGATAATTTTACTACTTCAATCACAATAGTATATTTGGAACTTACAAACATCTGAACATAAAGTGCTGACAAGGAACCCTGGTGTAAACATTAAAATGAAAGTCAGTCACAAGTCACACAAAGTGCAGATTGCAGATATACATATATATATATATATATATATATATATATACATATTTATAAAAATATGTGGCTTTACAACACTCAGTTTTTCGACATCTGTAAACTGCTAGACAGTCATTAAATAAAATAATAATAATAATAATAAATAAAAAAAATATACACAACCCGTTTTGAAGTGCGTTCAAAAGCAGCTTCAACAGCAGCAACGCGGGGGTGAAAACTATTCTACAGTGTACTACGTCGTTTTAGGCTCAAAAACATGGCTGTAATGTCCATTATTGACCATCAAAGCAGCGATAATAAAAATGAGGGTCAAAAAAAAAAGAGAAACTCTCCGCTGGTACAGGTGTGTCGCCAGATGGCTCAGGTTTTTGAACCTGCGCTTGTTGTGTAGGATCTTGACTGGGTGAGATGCCGTCTTCATTCGTGTAGACGGCTGATTGTTGTGTCCACCCCCGTCTTAAACATTAGCGCAAGCTCGTTCGCACTACACGCGCGCACACACACGCATTGACACGCACAGCCAATGGAGTGTTCATCCTACATAGAGAGCACCACGGACAGCGGCCGAAGCTCCGTATTTACCTTACGGACCCGGCCTCACCTATTCCATTCACAAAAACGGGCCGTGACTCGTCCTCCTCAATGCGCGCGTGTGAGAGGGCAGGGAGCAGAGTGACCAGAGTGCAGCGTCTGTGGTTAGACGATCTCGTTCGATTATATCACGTGTTTTACACGCGCTTGTCACGTGAACGGCGTAAATTGCACTTGATCATATCGCGATATTATCGCAAATGCGATATATCGTTCAGCCCTAATTCATACTATAGAGACTTTCACACTATCAGGTCAAAACGTTTACATTAGAAAAGAAAGTAACGTGTCAACAACAAATCTATCGATCACACCAAATATCTAATGACGGAGCCGTCTGAGCCAGCGGATCGTTTCAACAGGGCAGGCCGAGATAAGGCTGCTCTGTGCCGGGCACTGCACGCACAGTGTCCGCTGAGGCGGAGCCGATCACCTCCTAGAAAGTCGCTGCCAAACTATAAATACATCGCATCTTAATACACAAACCACATTTTTGAATTCCAAATCACTAATTTCTCACCTTAAATGATGACGCGTTCTGGGACACAGAAAAATATTTATTTCAGGTTTGTTTTCTCTGCTGCTGTGTTCTGGCGAAATCCAAAGCGATTATCCTGTATCTGCGCTCGATTGCTCTTCCTTCATCCTTGAACTAACCGGATACTTACATTAATACCAGAATACCAAAAATAGAGGTAGCTTTCGGTCATTACTACGCTGTACACTTGTACAGTACTATGTAGAAGTCTTAGGCCACCATTAGATTTGTTGCTTGAACAATGCTATAATGACAATAGAGGATCATTATTTCTATTTCACTTTACTGGAACACATTCAGAATATATGTATGCAGTTTTTTGTTGTTTAAAAAAAACATCCTCCACAGGTGTCAAGTATTTAGTGTGATCTACCCTTACACTTGAACAATAACACAGCTCTGTTAATACTGGAGTGGAAGCTTAATTAATGTTACTGGTAAATCGCCAGGTTTATTCAAGACATGCGTGAGTATTACATACAACAGCGTTTCTGCACAGTACTGTATATGAGATAGTTAGCGATAGGAACTAGCTTACCCTCACTCGTCGTCTCGTAACATCTCCTCTTCAGTTTCATGTTGTATGACTTCCCAAACTTTTCTGTACTCCTCTACACTATCTACAGACCGAGCAACAGAACGACTCCACGTCCTCCATTGTTTATGTGCGTGTGTGTCTCGCGTATAAGGCATCACAGCAGTTTCACGCAGCCGCGTTGTAGCCGTGTTGTGATAACCACGCCCACGTTGAGAAGGTACGTTCTCTGTAGTGGAAACACAACTAAACCATGCCGTTTCGTGCCGTGTCACTCAGTGCCGTGTAGCATAGAGCTAGTGGAAAAGCGCCAAAAGTTTTTGATTATGTCAGTCAGAGTGCCTTTGCCAATTCTGAAAGAAAAAAAAAAAATACTTGTTTCAGATCATGGTTCATGTTAACAGACACGTTATCACTGAATCAGTATAGATTGATCAGTAGTATTGCTTGAATTATGTGTGAATGCCACACCTTTATGTGCATGAATCGCACGTGTAATTAACATGTTCATCACACATTGTGTTAATCACATGTGTGATTCATGCATGCAAAGGTGTGGCATTCACACATCATTCAATGCAATGTTAGGTTTAGAACACGGGAGTTTCGTCTCAAAGCATATGAATTATCAAACTGAACCTGCGGGTGTACAAAATCTCAAAGAGGGCCGTGACATGCTCCCCATACGACTTATAATGCGCTCATCTGACCGAACACAATTTTCGCAGTGCGTATTATTTTAAACACCCCAAGTGAGCTAGCCAATCTCTAGTATAGCTAATAACCGTTATGGCAACATAACGTTCTGAAACACACCAGAAGTGTGTTATCCACACGTTATTCTTGCACAGCAGAGGTCATATGCTCCCGTACATATCGATCAGAAGATCGTAGCTTATAATACGATCATCTGACCGAACACAAGTTTCGATGTGCGCATCATTCTCATAGTAATAATACAGTACCGAGCTAGCGAGCTAAGCAAGCTAGCAAGCATAGCTAATAACAATGTAGCCAAACGGCGTCATGAAACGCACAGTGGATTATTAAAAGACATCGTCCCTGTGTGCGTCTGTATGTGACTTTGAATGAACACTAACATAACATAGATTAACAACGTGAATGAAAACTCACCCCATACAATAACAAGAAAAAACATCCCTGTATGTGACTGAACACTAACATTACGTATATGAAAACTCACCCATGAGGAGATAGAGCGGTGCTGGCGTCACGTCATCATCTCAGACAACTACTGTGTCTGTCCTGCTCTCTTTCAGACGCGGAATAATCCATCTGTTTGTTGTTTTTGGGACGATGAAGTCAACTGTTGGAACGTTCCAGACACACTCTCTCTCTCCCCCTCCCCTCCCTCTCTCTCTCTCTGTACGTGCATATTAATTAGCCATGTGTATTCTCCATCATCAGTTGATTGGCTGAAAAAACAACAAAAGCTCTGGAATGTGAGATCGCCACACCCAAACTAGGTGTGATTCACAGCGATAAACAACCATAATTCAAACACACAGTTTATGGTTTTAAGACCCACAATACTGTGATTTGAAGCATGTAGTGGCTTCTTCAAAACTTCAACTTGTGTAATTTTGAAAAAAACGGAAATCCCTAATTTTGAAAAAAAACAACTTTTTCCTGTTTTTTCTCGCTTTGCCGAATTGTTCCCGCTTGGTCCGTGGCGGGTCACATTTTATTGACCAAACGAATAATCGATTTATGGTGACAATAATCTGCATATTAATTGATCATGAAAACAATCATTGGTTGCAGCTCTAGTGATATATATAGAAATCTAATTTGCAACAACAAATATTATCACCTGATGCCAGGGGATTGCAAAATGCTAACAAAATTAGAATAAATGTAATATTTTTTGAAAGCAGCCACATTTGTCTAGACGGTTACTGATATTTCACAACTGACAAATGAGGAACTTATACCACTTCACTACCATTTCTCGATAAACACATCCCTAATTAACTGTTTATGAGTTTACATACATGGAGATCAACATTTTAGACTTGAACCAGGCAGGAAAAAAGGAGTAAATACTGAGAATATGATGGTTTACTGGCAGGCACTTCTCCAGCCTTCTATCTGTGGTTAATAGCTGCAGTGAGGTAACGTAGTTCAAGCAGATGTACAGTAACTGCAGCTTCCTGTGAGCACAGGAAACTCGCCTTTTTCTGCAAGAGAAAATGCACTCTGTTCCTGTTTCACAGGGCAAAAATCATCACGGGCAATCAATGATATGCAGACACTAATGATTGAACTCTGTCTACACTGATAGCCGAGCTCTATATGGCACAATCTGATGAGGGAGATTGAGTGCATGGTGAGGGAGGAGGGACTCCTGTCATGCTGAAAAAAAAACTGCTGAGAAATTAACAACAAAGGAATGCATTAATTTTGCCCGTAACAACAATGCTATTTGAATCCGTTTCAAATGAACAGAGATGAAAACAACAGAGAACATTTACAGAGGGGCAGCTTCATTCTCTATATAGCTGTATTTTTCTCGTGAGAAACAACCACTGCGCTCTCCGTTATACATTTCAGACAGATTCTCCTGCAAAGTATATAAAAATAAATAAACCTTCACAAGTTCACGACCAGCTATAAACTTTCCACTGACAACCAATGACACAGCATAACTCCCTCAGAGAATATTAAAGTGATTTGTGGTGCGGGATAAGAACCTAAACGAGTCAAGTTGAAAAAATGTAAGATGACTTTGCCAGAAAATACACACAGTCCAACTCTGCTACCTGAAGTTGTTAAACGTTGAGGTGCGACCAAAATTGATCTTGGTGAATTTGCATTATCAAGATACGCAAGATATGTGAGTAACATTATTGGTGCGGTGTGTACAATTTAGGTGTCATTATTTTGCATTTGGCAGAAATTTTAAATAAAATAATCGTACGTTTAAAAGGTTGCAATTGGACTGTGTAAATTGTTCTTTTTTATTACTCAGGAGGAGGTGGGTCAACCTTGTAGAGGTCCATGTTGGACCACCAGGTTCTTACAATAAGCCACAAACTAAACATCTTTGAGTTTTGATGCCAACTGAAGGCGATATAAATACATCATACAAAATACACTTGGAAAGAGAAGGGTGGGGTGAGGGATATCCACCTGCAACTTGCTACTTGATTCTTGTTTTTCACTGTAGAATGTTTACAAAAAATTTGGCATCTGTAGTCACACATTTTGTAACATGCAAGATTTTTTTGTAACACCAGTAGGGCTGCAACTAACAATTATTAACATAATTGATTGATCTTTCACTTTTTTTCTCATTTTGGACCATAAAATGTTGTAGAATGTCAATTGGCGTTTCCCAAACATCCAAATGACGATGTTCTCAAATGTCTTGTTTTGTCCACAAACAAAAATGCTTCAGTTTTGATTATTTCTTTGTTGATAATATTCCCATTTAAGATGCTGAAAATCCAGAGAGCATGTCTTAACAGGTTAACTGATTAATCAATGAATCATTGTATTAATCAAGTCTCAGTATTGGTATTAGTCAGTTACTGGTCTCATTCACTGGATTAAAGGTGAAGTAAGTAGTTTATAGTGCCATCTAGAGGAGAGGCTGAAATTTACAACAAAGAACTGCTGCTCTGCTCACTCCCTTCCCTGAGCGATACGGTAACCGCAGCTGGTCAAATGTCGTCCTCGTTGTCTTTCTCCGTGTCAGCAGATGAAGATCGTGAGGCGAGGGAGAGGGTGAGCTACCGCGGCCGTAGCAGACGAAGCGGAGAGAGTGGAGGCGGGACTTCTGCTACAAGTAAAGAGCCGCTTGATTTGTTCTCTCGCGTTTGTCTTTACAGGCTCCGGTAGAAACATGGCGTCTCGCTGCTAACAGTGGCTATGCAACCGCGGCCCGCGACCATGTTATTTTACATGACTTTTTGAAACACTACGAAAATGAAACAAGAACTATTATACAGCGACTAGACAATGCAGGAGCACATAATATGTATAAAAAAGTGGATTTTGGGTTATATAAACCCATAGATACTACACATTGTCCCTTTAAGTAATCTGAAATTTTCATGTAACACTGAATATCACACAAAAACTTCCCAAAACATAGACCACATCATGTTAATAGACCAAAAGCAAGGGTCGCCCATTTACAATGCTGAAGTGTTATGTTACTAAAATGGTTATGGATCAGTAAAAATAGGCTTTTAGCAGCTCAGTTGTTTTTAAAGAATATAAAAATGAATATCCGTAGATATTCAGGGTTGTAATATCCGTATTGTATTGGACATAAAAAAGTCATATCATGCCAAATACAACAAGACCTCATCCGTGTCCTTTGTGTTCGACATCTTCCAGACATGAACCAAATGAGGCAAAGGAAAGAGGAGGCAGTAATGCAACAATACAATTGCCAAAAATAAACAAGAATAAACACCAAAATACTCAATTAGGGTACGGTGAACTAAAGCAATGCTTGTCAACATTTATGTTATTTGACTGCAGGAGGCTGCAGTCAAGCTCCAACATTTCAAGTGCGCCATTATTACCAACTTCATGTCAAATACGTTCGTGAGCTTACTGCAGTGTGTGGAAACTTCTGGTTTTCAAAATAAAATGGGTATTAATGTGTAAAAGGTTTATACCGTACAGTTAGTACCGTTTAGCATATCTCTAATTGCAATTATTTTTGTTATATGATTTCCATATAATATAACCTATCATGCTTATTTAACACCAGATGTGGCATTGATCCATTAATAACAAAAGTTTATCCGTTTCCTTATAAGTATCTGAAAACTCTCAGATATTACTACTTTGGGAAGACGCAAAATATGAGACAAATAAAAGAAAAGAAAATGGCAGCAAAGCGACTTAAGGAAACAAACCAGTGTTAAACACCAAGAACAATTACACAAATAAGTTGAGTCCTGTACAGACAAAGAGCCCTGCCCATTAATCAACGTATCTTCCTTCTATCAAACAATAATCGCAATAATACTGTGAACCATGATTATTTTGATGAGGATAATCGTGAAGATTTTTTTTTTCTTTTCGTCCCATGACTATTTCAGCCACATTATTTCAACTTCAGCGCTGATTCAAGTTTTACCAACAGCGATGCCGTATACAAGCGGTAAATGAATAAGGCCGAAATCATAAAAGTTACAATTTAGCTTTTTTCCTTTTTTATAGTGAAATGTAAGGAGTTTGAGTTGTACAGTCAGACAAACAGAGAAGGACACCAGCGTCTGCAGCTGCTGCTCGGGCTGTACTGAGGTGAGTGAACGCAGAAGAGGCGGATAAAGTTTTTTCTGTCGGTTAAAACCAAACAACCGCGGCGACTTTTAAAACGTTTATCTCAACCATCGAACTCCAGCCCTCTTTGTTATGTTCGCCTGCAAAGTATTATTAACAAGTACTCACCCTGATATTCAGAGAAAACAGCGGACGGAGAGTCTAGTCGGTTTGTTGCCTGTCCGAAAGTTGCCGTGTGTCAGTGAAAAAAAAAAAAAAAACATTGTACGCGGAAGTACACATGAAAAAAAAGTCACAGGAGTGAGCAGCGGGTGGTGATTAAAAGTCATACATTTAACGATTAAAGGAATCCTCAAAGTGTATATGTTCACTTATAAACGCATTATATAATATATTGAATTGTTTATGCGTGTTTTCAGGCTTGACTGTTGATAAAAACAACAATTAACCGACTATACGGGGCCGTTTCCGCACTGCGTTACACCGTATATCGTCCCCTTTACGCCTGCACCACTTTATAAACATTTAGTGTTTTATGATTCAACCTGTAACTGTTTAAAATTGGTTGATTGACATTGAAATAGTGTTAAGCACGATGCAATTTTGTTAGAAAGGCTCCATAAGTTTCAGTTCATTAGTATTGTTGATAGTAGTGTTTGTTATTTCCTTTAATACTCCCCATCCCAGTAGACTGTGCCCGTGTCACTTTAAGAGCGCAAAGCATTCTGGTCCATGTAGTCACAGCAGCGCAGCGATCGCCCGTCTCTTCTTTTCCCTAATCACTCGCTGAAGTTCATCATGCAGCGCTGCAGTGTCAGTGTGCGTCATTGCTGAATGTAAGTGTATTATTTCAGTTAATTAACGGGTGTGATCGCATTGTTATGTATATTTCATTTATTGTTACTGCTGTCAAGAGCTTATTGGGATGTTAAACTCATGAGGTAGTTACTTCTGTTAGTTTCTTATGAAGGTTTATTTCGTGCAAAAGTCACGAGCACATAACTGCATATTTCACATGCACACACTAAAGTCACAAATGTGTTACCGTAAAGTTGATTTTTTTTAATACCTTGTCAACACAAAATAGGGCTACAGTTACCAGTGGCGGCTCCTGAAGAAAATTTCTTTCTGATAATGATTAAGGTGACCCATTTAACAAGTGCATAAATCAAGACAGTATCAATTTGTTGTTAGATGATTAACAGTCCTCCTTGTGTCCACTAGATGGCAACTTGAAACAAATATTATTTACATGAATCTAATGTATGATGTAAAATGGCTAAACAGGACACAATATGTGTCCAGTAACCACATAAAGACAGGGGCAGCTTATTAAGTCAAGTATTTATTAACTGACCAAGGATCAAGAGCTTTCAAAACCTTTACCAGATACATACAACAAACATATGACAAAATAGTGCAGTCAAATTATTCATTAAGTGTAAAGGAAAGTGCAGAATTGGATCTTTAGATGTGTTGCTATGCACCTTACAATACTCTCTTACACAAAACAGTCCGATTGTCTGATTTGCGTGAAGTTTAACATGCAGTTAAACCCTGAGCGATACAAACATCAACAATGTTAGCAAACAAGCTAACGAACGTAGCTTCAAATGACTGCTGTCCGCTGCTACTAGCCATAAACAGCTAACACGTATGAAAGCGTGCTGGGACTGATTAAAGGAGCACAATCGTCCATATATTTTTAAAACATTGAGCTTCACTTCGTTCAGAGCGGCGCGAGCAGAGAGACGAGCAACTTATTGAGAGAAGTGAAGAGAAGAGAAGTTATCCCCTCCTCTCTTTGCTCAATTTACATATGACGCAAGCACGTTAGTGCATGCACATAAATCCTCATTAAAAATGCATTGGAGGGTATGTTTTTCGAAAAACAACTTTTAGCATGAGAGTCAATGGGAGAATTTTCGGGTGATTCTCCACGTCTATCAAATTGCCCCAGAAGAGGCGGAACCATAAAACGTGACTTGAATCTGATGATTCTGATTGGACAATGACAGATAATATGTCTAGAACACTGATGATAACTACTTTTGAAAGCAATATTAGTACTAAGGACCTTTGGAATTGCTGAGGAAAAAAAAAATCTTTCTCCTCCTAGTTGGGAGGGAGTCACCCAAATCGCCCCTATACACTGTCTGCCCCTGAAAGGTACACAAATCCTTGTTACAGGTACACAAATCCTATTCTGTGCATCACAACTTCCAAGAGTCATGCACTTGACACACAACGACGCTACTGTCAGTGAACCGTACGACATGAAAACTTTATGAGAAATGTGAATAAACGAAGACAATGAGGGGGTTTCATTTAAATTTTTTTAAATATTATGATAAAGCAGGTTTTAGTTATTTATTCGTCGCTCATTAACATTTATTTTCAAACGTATTATCGATGTATTAACGAGCTGCTGTGTGGATTCATTGAGGAGAGGAGACTGACATGCTGCACTTTATCACTGTGTTCAGTCCCGGACATCGTGACACTGATGACGGTGTGGACTGTGGAGCTGTGACCGTGTGATGCACTGAGACCTGCAGTCACTTCACCACTGATTCCCGGGGAGGCTGTTTGTATTATCGTTATCGGTTCATGAAGTTACTGTTAAATGTGACGAACACGCGAATTAGAGTTGAATATAAACAGGTTGAGTGAAAGAATCGGGAGTTATAAAATTAGTTTTAACACGTTGTTATTGTTCCGAATAATAATTATACAATTATATAAGGGAAATCAGACAAAAAGAACATGATTCCTGTAACACATATAAAGTAATAGCCACGGTCCTAACCCAAATAAACTATGTTTATTCATTGTAATGTTTCTCGACTTCGTATGAACATTAATACTCGTACTCCACTCGGACAGTCATCACCATGCTCTTAGGCCCTATCCCAATACCTCCCTTAACCCTACATTTTTCTCCTAACCCTACATTGACCAAGAGTTTCTTTGGTTGATTACAGCCCTAGTTGATATGCGGGCAGCTAAGTGACAAGTCACAAACTCACCCTCTTCTGCTTACTCTTCTGTGCTGTAACCTTTGGTGCTGGGCATGTGAAGTCTTTTGCCTCATCAGAACAGAAAGGCCTGATTTTTTCAAAAAGATACGTCTGCCTGTCCATGGTCAGTCCAGGTGGGGCCAGGACAGGAAGACTGTCAACAGAGGGCAGAACTGGAGTGGTGTGAAGCTTGTGTCCAACCCGCCAGAGACCATACCAGAGCATGAAGGTGTTTTTGTTTTGCCCACTGCAGTTGTCACAATGAAGATCCACATCTGTTTCTCCAACTCCAAAGTTGCTGAAGAAATGATGCATGTAGCTGATGACTTCATTGCTCCCTTTACTTGACGAAATGCCTTCATCAATCAGAAAATGTACCTGTTTTTGCAGCCCTTCACAGGAGACACCAAACAGGCCACATTTCCGTGGAGTCAGGAAGTACATTGGCCCAGGCTGAAGAGGGTTTGAGGGAAAGTGCATCCGAAGAAGACAGGGGGAAAAGGATTAGATCGAATGAAAGCTGTTTATTCATGTCAGTCTAATAAATGAAACACTATAAAAACAGTACCTGCTGTGCAAAATCAAAACTATAGTGCATCCTGCTGATCTTCTTGCTTGCTGATGGGGAGGGTCCAAAAGAGTCAGCAGTCTGAGAGTCAGCAGTCTTTCTACAGGCAGTCATCTCATTTTTCACAGCCCTCTCTTTTTGTACAAGGGCTAGATGCTCTTGTTGTCACAATACTGTGATTTGAAGCATGTAGTGGCTTCTTCAAAACTTCAACATGTGTAATTTTGAAAAAAAAAAACGGAAATTCCTAATTTTGAAAAATAAAAACCTTTTTCCTATTTTTTCTCGTTTTGCGCTGGGCAGACTTGCGCCCCCCTTGGTCCACCTTCTTGCATTTCTTTTCAATGATGACTGATTGACCTGATCTGTAAATGTATAGGGGTCAGATTGAATGAATGAATGAATCGTTTATTTCGGGCATGACAAGTAATCAACATCTGCATACATCAGCATTTACATTCATACACATGACCGAAAGGGACAGCGGGAGAAGCAAAGCTTATCTAGTCCCGCCCCCATTACCCATACAATTTTATTACTTCTTTTTTTTTTTTTTTTTTTTTTTTTTTTCATGTTAACTTTCGACATTTTTGACGTCGCAGCAACAATAGCATAAGGCTGCAGTTCATCTCAAGGCAGTCAACAGACTACATGCACGGCCGTACATGTGTCCCTGTCGAACCATCACGAGCGATCACAGTCTCGAGTTGTTGCATCGGTTCCGCCGATTTATTCATCCCTCTCTCGCATATCTCTCACCACGCTTAGTTTCACCAGCTCATCTCGTTGGGCTGCATCCACTCCCATCTGCACCACGCAGTCTCGAATTGCGGAGTTCTCGGTGCGCAACCCCATCACGGCATTCTTAATCGTGGCGATGTCCACCCTCGTATCTAGCTGCTCCATGGAGGCCTTTCTCTGCTTCCGAATTAGGATGTACATTCCACATGCCAAGGATAACATTCCAATTATCATGAATGTGAATATGTACACATCTTCGACATACTCTATGTCTAGTGCAGCCAGGCATGAGACTTGCCATTTCCCCCATGCATCTCTAGTGTAACCAGCCGGGAATGTCCCTCCAGGACATTCAGGTTCATCAGAGCCCGCTTTTTCGCGTAGAAAAGATCCGGTCTATTGCGTTCAGTGACCAGCTCAGCAGTTCCATTGCAAGTTAGGGCAGCGTTGTATTGTTTGAACGGTTCGGTTTTGGAACACAGCTTTATACGTTCACATGTTACATAAGGCATACCATCATAACATCTCAGTATAGTGTGAACAGACATTTGACCATGACTTCATCCACAGTCTGGTTGGGACGCCCTGTACCCAGCCACAATCATGTTTACATACTTTTTTTAAACATTCTCAGTGTAGCTGAGGTTTTGACCTCGTCATCAAGATTGTTCCACAACTTAACCCCAGTGACCGACATTGTGAAGGACCTTAGCGTTGTCCGCACTTTTCTCTGTCTGAAAACTAAGTTCCCCCTTAGGTGGAGTCCCCTCTACCTGGTTTGGAGAAGCATTTGAAGGTTGTGAGGGAGGCCGTGGTTAGCCGCCCTGTACATAAACTGAGCATCACGATAGCGTATTATATCATAGAGTTTCAGTATTTTCGATTCGATAAATAGTTGATTTGTATGTTCTCTGTATCCGGCATAATGTATAATTCTTAGAGCTCTTTTCTGTAGTATCAGCAGTGGGTGCGTACTCGTTTTATATGTGTGACCCCAAATTTCAGCACAGTAGTGTAGGTGAGGAGAGATCAGTGTACAGTATAATAAGTAGAGAGCATCACGGTTTAGGAGCTTTTGCACCCTCCATAATATGGACACACTCCTAGCCAGTTTAGTTTTCAACTGTCTGATATACGGTTTCCAACTTAACATTTCATCAATAATCACGCCCAATACTTTATGTTCCTTAACTCGTTCAATTTCCACCCCGTTAACATGAATATTGATACTCTTCTTATGACCTTTCTTCCCATATAACATGTATTTAGTCTTCTCTAAGTTCAGTGGTAATTTATTTATGTTGAACCACTCTTGAAGTTTGGCCATTTCATTATTGACTGTTTCCACTAATTGATTCAGATCATCCCCAGAGCAGAAGATATTTGTGTCATCAGCGAACAATATTAATTTCAGAATATTAGACACTTTGCATATGTCATTTATATATAGTATAAACAGTTTTGGGCCCAGAAGATTTGGGCCCAGAAGATTCATATGGTGTTGACAATTTGTTTTGTTTCTGCTGCCGTAACAACCCTTTTTCACGATTCTTTCTTTTGCTCTTCTGACTCTGTTTGCATGTACACATCCCTTCTCCTTCCTCACAGCAGCATCTTGTCTTGCAGGTTGCATCTGAGATTCTGACAGTTCAGGAAGTTTGGTTCTGATCTGGCGGTTGAATAGTAGCACGGCCGGACTGCGACTACGCCACATCTGGAACATCTGGCGATTCTTTGCCGACCCTTTTACCTGCCCAGGGAACTCACGTCGGTCACCATTGTTGCTGTTTACATCCCACCACATGCGGATACGGACACTGCTTTGGCTTCACTTCACGACACAATAAACAAACACCACAACAAGCACCCGGACACTGCCCTCATCGTGACAGGCGACTTTAACAAAGCCAAGCTCACAAAAGTCATGCCGAACCTTTTCCAGCATGTGACATTCCCGACCAGGGGAGGTAACACGCTGGACCACTGCTATACCCTTCTTAAGGACAGCTACAAAGCCACAGCACTGCCGGCTTTCGGTAAGGCAGACCACGCCGCCATCTTCCTCATGCCGGAGTATAAACAGAAGCTAAGAGCGGTTGCCCCGGCAACGAGGCAGGTCAGACGATGGTCTGCCCAATCAGAAGCCACGCTACAGGACGCATTATGTGACGTGGACTGGGACATGTTCAGGGAGTCCTCCGGCGATGACGTCAGTCTGTTTACGGAAGTGGTGACGGACTTCATTGCTAAGCTTATAGATGATATTGTCCCCGTGGTGACTGTGAAGGTTTTCCCAAACCAGAAACCGTGGGTCGATGGAACTATTCGCGAGGCTCTGAAGACCCGAACAACGTCCTACAATGACGGACTAATCTCCGGTGACATGGTCCCTTACAGAGCGGCGTCCTACGAGCTCCGGAGGAAGGTGAGGGCTGCTAAACGGCGGTACAAAGATAAAGTGGAGGCATCGCTGAGCGATCGGGACAGCAGGCGTATGTGGCAGGGATTTCGGAATATCAAGGACTATAGAGGACGTAAAGAATCATCGGCGGCTGTGGATACTTCGCTAGCAGAGGAATTAAACACCTTTTTTGCTCGCTTTGAACTCTCTAGCGTAGCAACTAGCGCTAACGCGGAGGAGCCCAGCTTAAACACCGGTGATTGTCACGCACTGTCCGTCTCAGAGCATGACGTGAGGAGAGCTTTGAGGCGTGTGAACAGCAGGAAGGCTGCCGGCCCTGACGGCATCCCCGGCCGGGTGCTGAAATCATGTGCTGGGCAGCTAGCCCCTGTCTTCACCTCTATTTTCAACCTGTCCTTGACTCACTCCGTGGTCCCTGCCTGCTTCAAGAGGTCCACCATCATCCCTGTTCCAAAGAAGCCCAGCCCTGCCTGCAACAACGATTACCGCCCAGTAGCACTCACCTCCGTGGTGATGAAGTGCTTTGAAAGACTGATAAAGGACTTCATATGCGCTTCACTGCCCAGCTCACTTGACCCTCTTCAGTTCGCCTATCGCCCAAATAGGAGCACTGATGATGCCATCACACACGTCCTCCACTCCACCCTCACCCACCTGGACAGTGGGAAGGGGAACTATGTGCGGCTGCTGTTTATAGACTACAGCTCCGCATTCAACACCATAGTTCCCCACAGACTGGTGTCAAAGCTCAAGAACCTGGGGCTGAACTCCTCACTCTGCTCCTGGGTCCAGAGCTTCCTGACGGACAGACCACAGGTGGTGAGGATAGGGAACCACACCTCCAGCCCACGCACTCTCAGCATCGGAGCCCCCCAGGGCTGTGTCCTGAGTCCTCTGCTCTACTCTCTCTACACCCATGACTGCAGAGCCACTCACCCCTCCAACATCATCGTGAAATTTGCAGATGACACGGTGGTGGTTGGCCCGATCTCGAACAATAGGGAGACGGCCTATCTGGCGGAGGTGGATGCACTGTCGACATGGTGCCAGAAAAACAACCTGGACCTGAACGTCTCTAAGACCAAGGAGATAGTTGTGGATTTCAGGAGAGAGAAGCAGAGGAGCCATTACACCCCCCTCAGGATCTATGGGACCCCGGTGGAGAGAGTCAGCAGCTATAGGTACCTCGGTGTCCACATCTCCGAGGACCTAACCTGGTCCACACACATCTCCAGCTGCACTGCCAGAGACAGGTCAGCTCTCCACAGAGTGATCCGCTGTGCTGAACGCTCCACCAGGGCAGCACTGCCCACTCTACAGGACATTTACACCAGGCGCTGCACCAGCAGAGCCAGGAGGATTATGAAAGACACTCATCACCCATTCAACAGAATGTTCCAGTGGCTGCCGTCTGGCAAACGTCTCCGCTCCTGCATGGCCAAAACAGAGAGGCTGAGGTCGAGCTTCTTACCTCAGGCCATCAGGATGCTGAACTCTCAACCACCCATGTGAATACAGCACACACACAACACACACAAATCCACATCGCTGCTATATTGGATATTGAACATATTGAACATTGTGCATTTGATCCGTATTTTATTGCATCTTACTGCTTTTATTTTTTATTCTTGTGTATTGTAAATATTTTTATATTTATCTGGAAATTATTCTAAATTTAAATTGTATTTTATTTTATTTTTATTTTATTTTTATTTTTATTTTTATTTTTATTTTTATTTTTATTTTTATTTTACTCTACTTTACTTTATCTTATTTGATTTGATTTTATTAGTGCTTCACAGTTGCACAGAGGGGCTTGTTTTGCAATGTCATTTCACTGGGGTGTACTTGTACATCCACATGTGACAAATAAAAATCTTGAATCTTGAATCTCTTGAATCTTGTGGCACTGCGACAGTGCGCCAGTCATTTCCTTCAGCATGAGCATGTATGGCCTTACAACGTGTTCTGTTCTGCCTTTCAACTTCGCCATTTGCCTGAGGCCAGTATGGTGTGACACAGCGATGTGCTATCCCATGTTCCTGCAGATATGTTTTGAATTCCTTCAACAGAAATGGAGTACCATTATCCGTCACTATGCATTCTGGAAGCCCGTGTGTTGCAAATGAGTGTCTCAAACGATTTATTATGTTCACAGAGGTGGGATTCTGAAGGATATCAACACTTACCCACCTAGAGTAATAGTCAGTCAGTACCAGCAGATGGTGCCCTGATGGAAATGGTCCACACAAGTCCATAGCGAGCATCTGCCATGGTTTTGCTGGGTTTTGACATACATGACATGACTTCACAAGCACCTCTGTTTCTCGATCAATTCCAGGCCACCACACTTTTGTTCTCAGTCTCTGTTTTGTCTTTACTATTCCTTGATGACCTTCATGTGCTAACATCAGTGTCTGTCGTCGTGCAGCCTAAGGAATCACAATCCTGGAACCTCTCAACTCTATTTTCCCCACAGTGGAAAGCTCAGATTTAACTGTCTGATAAACAGGTTCACATTTACTCCAGTCACCAGTTTTGATACAGCTCCGTAACTCAGCTAGAGTGGGGTCTGCCGCTGACAACTCCTCCATTTGTTGTGGTGTGAGCCACCCAGTAAACGTGATCCTCCAGTGTTCCTTTCTGTACTGGCTGGTTGACTGTTAGGCGTGACAGCGAATCAGCTGCATTCTGTGGGCCTGGCTTATACACCTTAAAGCGATAGGGCTGCAGCCGCAAAGCCCATCTTTCAATCCTGGCTGGCGGTTTGGACTTCGGTGAATAGATCGTTTCCAGATGTTTATGGTCAGTGACCAACACAAAGTTTTTTCCATAGAGAAATAAATGAAATTTCTCACATGCCCACACAATAATGAGGGCTTCTCTTTCAGTTTGGGTACAATAGTGATACTCTACATCAGACAAGGCTCGGCTAGCATAGTAGACAGGCTTGTGTGTCTCATCACTTTGTTTCTGGATCAGTATCACTCCTAATCCCACTGGACTAGCATCTACAACCACATGTGTCTCTGCATCTTGTTTGAAATATGCCATTACATGAGAACTGGCCAGCTGTCTCTTTAACTCCACAAATGCCATTTCCTGCTCTGATCCCCATGTCCATTTACAGGACTGCCTTGTGAGCCTCCTAAGTGGTTCAGATGTTGTGGCAAGATTAGGGATGAACCTGCCACAATAGTTCACAAGTCCCAAAAAACTCCTCACCTCAGCAGCATTTGTTGGCCGACGTGTATTCTCCACTGCCTCGATCTTAGATTGAGCTGCTCCTATTCCATTTTTGGATAACACATGTCCCATGAATTCCCGTTGTGACATTCGGAATTGGCACTTCTTTCTGTTGACTGTCAGATGCCTCCCTTGCAACCGTTGCATGACTTGGTGGTCTCATCATGTTTGGGGCCGTTTGGTGCACATTGGCAGCCACGCTTCCGTCAGTCTGCTCCAGAGCAGCTGTGGCTACAAGTAGCTTACCACCACCAGTGAGAATGTGTTAATTAATAATAGCCAATTTGCCAAGCGCTCTAGAAATGTAATGAATAATAATAATAATAATAATAATAATAATGTTGCTGTGGGGTTTCTCCTGATACAATGATGTCATCTGATATGTTGTGCACTCCAGGAATGGCTTGTAGTACTTGTCCAATGATGTGTTGATATATCTCAGGTGCAGATGAAATACCAAACATCAGTCTCTTATAACGCCATAGCCCTGTGTGTGTTACAAAAGTGATGAGCGACCTGGACTCTGGCTCCAGCTCTATTTGATGGTATCCCCACTGTTACTGTGGTTGTGACTCTGTTTACTTTATGTGTTTTCTTTGTCTTACACATCTTTACGAAATGTCCTTCTTTCACACAGTTATTACACTTTTTGTTCTTTGTCACTGTGCATTCACAGCTCATGTGTCCTGTACGCCCACACCTGTAACACTTGATGCTGTGCTCATCATGTGGTGATTGACTTTGGGCTTTGGAGAATCTGGATCTTACAGATTTATCTCTACTGTTGTTACATTTCTTTTCCACAGCATTAACTGTTAATTTCTCCATCCTTTCAGCCTGATAGTCTGCAGTCTTCATCACTCTTGCAATCTCTTGGAGATTTGGGAGTTTTAAATCTTTTTCTCCAAGCAAGCGTCTGCGCAGTGTGTTTGATGAGCATATATCAATCACTTGATCACGTATGACATCATCTCTGTTGTCCCCAAACTCACATGTAGCTGCAAACTTATTTAATCTACGCACAAAACTGTCTATGGCCTTGTGTTTGTTCTGCTTGTCTAAACACGTGTCTTTCATAGGGGATATTTTTCTGTGGTGTAAAATAGGTATTCAGCTTATTTACTGCACCGTCATAGCCGCCGTCGTTTGCAGTTGCATCCATAGTGAAAAAGACTTCTTGGACTTCAGCTCCTGCTAAATGTAACAGTAAAGCCCTTTTCCTTGCGTCGCCGCGGATTCCCGACGCAACTAAATAGAATTCAAAACTATTTAGCCACTTCTGCCAGCGGATGCCAATACGCTAATGAAGTGCGCTAGCGGATTACATGAATACTGAAGTCACGTTAACTTCGGATTTATTTTATATGTGTTACAGGAATAATTTAGTTTTTTCCTGATTTCCCTTATATAATTGTATAATTATTATTCGGAATAATAACAACGTCTTAAAGTAGTTTTATAACTCCTGTTTCTTTCACTCAACCGGTTTATATTCAACTATAATTTGCGTGTTCATCACATTTAACGGGACACTGTTCAGTATTTATGGGTTTATATGACCCAAAATCCACTTTTGTATACATATTATGTGCTCCTGCATTGTCTAGTCGCTGTATAATATTCTTTGTTTCATTTTCGTAGTGTTTCAAAAAGTCATGTAAAATAACATGGTCGCGGGCCGCTACTGCATTGCCACGACGCCATGTTTCTACGGGAGCCTGTATAGACAAACGCGAGAGAACAAATCAAGCGTCTCTTTACTTTTAGCAGAAGTCCCGCCTCCACTCTCTCCACTTCGCCTGCTACGGCCGCAGTAGCTCGCCCTCTCCCTCGCCTCACGAACCTCATCTGCTGACACGGAGAAAGACGACGAAGACGACATTTGACCGGCTGAGGATACCGTAGCGCTCAGGGAAGGGAGGGGGTGAGCAGAGGAGCAGTTCTTTGTTGTAAATTTCAGCCTCTCCTCTAGATGGCACTATAAACTACTTACTTCACCTTTAACAGTAACTTTATGAACTGATAGTGACGATAAGACAAACAGCCTCCCCAGTCCACGCCGTCATCAGTGTCACGATGTCCGGGACTGAACACAGTGATAAAGTGCAGCATGTCAGTCTCCTCTCTTCAATGAATCCACACAGCAGTTAATACATCGATAATACGTTTGAAAATAAATATTAATGAGCGACGAATAAATAACTAAAACCTGCTTTATCATAATATTTAAAAACATGTAAACGAAACCCCCTCATTGTTTTCATTTATTCAAATTTCTCATAAAGTTTTCATGTTGTACGGTTCACTGACAGTAGCGTCGTTCCCGAGACACCACATTAGGGCTGAACGATATGGACACAATTTCTCGATATTCATGCCAGATATCTTGATATCGATACGATATGACTACAGGTTCGGTGAAAACCCAAGCATTTTTCAGAAAAATAAAAACATAATACAAAATACTGTGGAAACTTTCCACATGGAAAGTGCAGTTTTATTGATGAGAACTCACTGCCAGTCATCAACATTAACATAAAGTCACGAAAGAATAAATAAAAACTCAAACATTTTACTGCAGCTCCGCTTTAATGTTTGATGCGTTATCCGTCATCACGCAAACCTGTTGGTCCTCCTTCAAGTCCCAGTCTGCTAACGCACCTCTCATCTCCTGCGCTATATTATCACCTGTATGCTGCCCGGGGAAGAAGGACGTCTGCAGACAGCGGGTCTTGAGTTCGGAGTTTGTTGTAATAAAATGGAGCGTTAAACTGATGTAAGGTTTGATTGTCCGGCTTGACCACAGGTCCGTGGTTGTGGCGAAATGAGCGATGATTTATGTTTTGGCCCAAAAAACGCCACCGGCCTCATTATCTTCCGCACTCATGTCACTTTTCTTTTTTTTTTTTTGATTTTCCCACTGTATGTCGTGTGTGTGAGTGTGCGTCTCAGTCTCCGTCTCCCTCCCGCCCTCTTATGTTGTCATTGGTTTGCTTCAGCTGTCGACCCACAGCAAGCATGAAATAAGGTTTGTGGTTGGCTGGCCGTAGTGGTGCATTCAAGGGCAATCGTAAAAAAGATGTGTATTGTGACTGCCGGAGCTGTACATGCAGGGCGAGCGCGGGGGAATTCTATATCGTTTATATCGTCGCTTTTTCGATATTAATATCTTGAATGTTCATATCTAGATATCGATACAATAACGATATATCGTTCAGCCCTACACCACATGACCGCTCTTGGCTGTGCTCGTACACAGCTGTGACTTCAATCTGGGAAATAAGATTTGTCTGGGCTTTTTATGGCCTTTAGGAATGTTTTCAAATATGAAACTCAATGTATTAAAAATAAAACATTTAAAGATCTATGAAAGCCTGTGTCCATGTGTCGAGGTGTCCTGTGGACACTTTTATAGGCGTCTCTTTTACTATTGCGGTCAAAGGAAAAATTGCTTTTTGGGCCCCATGGGATTTTTTGTTGCAGTACCTACAGTAGCCACCATGTAAAAATTGTCTTGAAGGCAGAGGTGGTGGTCCTCTATCCAGTTCATATAATACATCCATGATAGGACCTGGGTGAGCAGCTTCATATGAATGAACGGAAGCAAAGGGGCGGTGCTCTATCCAGTTCATATAATACATCCATGCTTGAGCGTACTTGGGAAAGCCATATATCCCAGAATGCATTTCGGCGAAACACAGCAGGATAAAATAACAATATTAACCTGAAATAAATATTTTTCTGTGTCCCGGAACGCAGTTTTAAAATCAGCAGCAGTCCAAGAAGGGACGCCCAGACCTCCCTCTTGCAGGACACTTCCTCCAGCTCTTCCGGGGGGACCCCAAGGCGTTTCCAGGCCAGCCGAGCGACGTAGTCACTCCAGCGTGTCCTGGGTCTACCTCTGGGTCTACTCCCGGTGGGACATGCCCGGAACACCTCCCGAGGGAGGCGTCCAGGGGGCATCCGATTCAGATGCCCGAGCCACCTCCGCTGGCTCCTTTCGATGTGGTGGAGTAGCGGCTCTACTCCGAGCTCCTCCCGGGTGACAGAGCTCCTCACCCTATCTCTAAGGGAGCGCTCCGCCACCCTGCGGAGAAAACTAATTTTAGCCGCTTGTAACCCGGATCTTGTTCTTTCAGTCATAACCCAAAGTTCATGACCATAAGTGAGGGTAGGAACGTAGATTGACCAGTAAATCAAGAGCTTTGCCTTTCCGCTCAGGTCCTTCTTCACCACAACAGACCGATACAATGACCGCATTAGTGCGGCCGCCCGATCCGCCTATCAATCTCACACTTCATCCTTCCCTCACTCGTGAACAAGACCCCAATATACTTAAACTACTCATCCCATTCTGATTGATTCTCATCCCAGCTGCTTCGCACTCGGCTGCAAACTGCCCCAGCGCTTCTGGAGTTCCTGGTTCGTAGGAGCCATCAAGACCACATCATCTGCAAAGAGCAGAGATGAAATCCAATTGCTCCCGAACCGGACCCCCTCCGGCCCCTGGCTGTGCATAGAAATTCTGTCCATAAAAATAATGAACAGAACTGCTGACAAAAGGCAGCCCTGCCGGAGTCTAACATGCACTGGGAACAAGTCTGACTTACGGCCGGCAATTCGAACCAAGCTCCTGCTTCGGTCGTACAGGGACCGCATGGCCCTTAACAAAGGGCCCCCAACCCCATACTCCCGGAGCACCCCCCACAGAATGCCACGAGGGACACAGTCGAAAGCCTTCTACAAGTCCACAAAACACATGTGGACTGGTTGAGCAAACTCCCATGAACCCTCGAGCACCCTGCGAAGGGTATAGAGCTGGTCCAGTGTTCCACGGCCAGGACGAAAACCGCATTGTTCCTCTTGAATCCGAGGTTCGACTATTGGCCTAACTCTCCTCTCCAGTACCCTGGAATAGACTTTCCACCACCCCGGTCTGCCAGTCCAGAGGCACTGTCCCCAACTGCCACGTAATGCTGCATAGACCTGTCAACCAGGACAGCCCTCCAGAGACTTAAGGTACTCAGGTCGGATCTCATCCACTCCCGGTGCCTTGCCACTGGGCAGCTTCCTAACTACCTCAGTGACTTCGGCTTGGGTAATGAATGAGTCGACCTCTGAGTCCCCTCTAGGGAAGGCGTGTCAGTGGTATTGAGGTGATCCTCGAAGTATTCCTTCCACCGCCCGACGATGTCCCCAGTCGAGGTCAACAGCTCCCCACCTTCACTGTAAACAGTGTTGGCGGAGTACTGCTTCTCCCTCCTGAGGCGCCGGACGGTTTGCCAGAATTTCTTCGAGGCCGACCGGTAGTCCTCCTCCATGGCCTCCCCGAACTTTTCCCAGACCCGAGTTTTTGCTTCTGCGACTGCTCAGGCCGATGTCCGCTTGGCCTGTCGGTACCTGTCAGCTGCCTCAGGAGTCCCTCAAACCAACCAGGCTCGATAGGACTCCTTCTTCAGCTTGACAGCATCCCTTACTTCTGGCGTCCACCAACGGGTTCGGGGATTGACGCCGCGACAGGAACCAGAGATGTTACGGCCGCAGCTTTGAACGGCCGTGTCCACAATGGAAGTGGAGAACATGATCCACTCTGACTCAATATCTCCAGCTTCCCTTGGGATCTGGCGCGGAAGTGTGAGTTGAAGACTTCCCTGACAGGTGATTCCGCCAGGCGTTCCTAGCACACCCTCACAACGCGCTTGGGTCTTCCAAGTCTGTCCAGCTTCCTCCCCTGCCAGCGGATCCAACTCACCACCTGTTGGTGATCGGTTGACCTCTCTTCACCCGAGTGTCCAAGACATGTGGTCGGAGGCCAGATGACACGACCACAAAGTCGATCATTGACCTCTGGCCTAGGGTGTCCTGGTGCCACGTGCACTGATGAACACCCTTATGCTTGAACATGGTGTTCGTAATGGACAAACCGTGACTAGCACAGAAGTCCAATAACAAAACACCACTCGGGTTCAGATTGGGGAGGCCATTCCTCCCAATCACGCCCCTCCAGGTCACACTGTCATTGCCCACGTGGGCATTGAAGTCTCCCAACAGAACTATGGAGTCCCCGGTTGGAGTACTTTCCAGTACTCCTTCCAGGGACTCCAAAAAGGCTGGGTACTCTGCACTGCCGTTTGGTCCGTAAGCCGAAACAACAGTGAGAGACCTACCCCTCAGCCGAAGGCGGAGGGACGCGACTCTTTCGTTCTGTGGGGAGAACTCCAACACATGGCGGCAGAGCTGGGGAGCTATAAGCAAGCCCACACCAGCTCGCCGCCTCTCACCTTGGGCAACTCCAGAGTAGTAGAGAGTCCAGCTTCTCTCAAGGAGTTGGGTTCCAGACCCCAGACTGTGCCTGGAGATGAGCACGACTATTTCTAGTCGGTACCGCTCCACCTCCCACACGACGTCAGGCTCTTTCCCCCCCAGCGAGGTGACATTCCATGTCCCCATAGCTAGGGTTATTGTCCCGCGATTGGGCCACCGGGTCCCCCCCCCCACGACTGCTATCCAAATCACATTGCACCGGCCCCTTATGGCCCTTCATGTAGGTGGTTGGCCCACTTGAAGAGGCGCCCACGTCGCTCTTTCGGGCTGAGCCCGGCCGGGTCCCGCGGGCAAAGACCCACCAGGCGCTCGGGCCTGGCTCCAGGGTGGGGCCCCGGTAACGCCAATCTGGTCGTCGTTCACGTCTTCATGTTATTTCTTCTCATAAGGGGGTAGGTGAACTGCTCTTAGTCTGATCCGTCATCCAGGACCTGTTTGACATGGGAGACCCTACCAGGGGCATTTAGCCCAGGACAACGTAGCTTCTAGGATCATACGGATACTCAAACCACGATAAGGTGGCAGTTCAAGGAGGGGTGTATATTATTAATGTTTTATTTATTTTAAGTTTGAATTTTAGATTCATATGAAAGTCGCACTGTCATTGTATATGTATATTTAAATGCACACATAGATAAATTATATGTATGCGTGTGTGTGTATGTATATATATATATATATACATATATATGTGTGTGTGTGTATGTGTGTATATACATTATGTGTAATATATATATATTACTCTACACTGCTCTAATTTATCTATTTTCCACATGGTACTGTATATTTGAATAAAAATGAATTAAGTTAAATATTTAAAACGTGGAAATAACAACAATATATGTGCATTTATTAAAAGTATTTTATATGATCATTCATCAACACTGTATGTGGCGATAATGATAATGATAATGAGGCTTAAGTGCTTGGCGCCACCCGCCATTCAAACAGTAAAACAAAGAAGTATACTGCTGTTCCAATTGAAGAGATCGTACTTGTGTCCTTCTCAAGTATGTACTTCCCAAGTATGCCAGTACGTACTGGCATACTTGGGTACTGAGAAAGGGCCATAGTCAACTGATTCAAGGCTTAAGAGCACTCCTGATTGATGATCAGGAGCAGCTGGGGTGGAGCCGCGCAGTTGGAATGATCACCAGCGTCATTCAAGAAGTGGGTCTACCACGCCTCCTGCAGAGAGAGAGAGAGAAGACCAGGAGCAGCAGGGAAAAACCAGGATATTGCAGGAATGTGTATAATGTCAATGAGAGTGTGGATCGTGACAATAGTGGTTTTACACAGTGGTCCCCAACCTTTTTTGCTCCACGGACCGGTTTAAGGTCCGGAAATATTTTCACGGACCGGCCCCCTAACGCTCTCTGGTCGCTATGGTAACGCTTAAACGTGCCTTCAAAATAAGATGCACAAAACAGCTGTAAACGTTTCATTAATGTTTATATATTTGTTTCAATTGCTAAGTGAAGCCTGTCATATTTGGGACAAGAGTCGGGACCTTAATTTGCTTGCACAAAACTATTGATCAGCACTCAGCAGTTGTTTGTTGTTCATCAAAATATTCCATGTTATTAATGATTAATGCTCTTTTTGGCCGAGCAAACTTTGTAGTTTTTTTCACATGCTGTACACACAATGAAACACCACACCGGATCTAGATAGACCGGAAACAAAACAACAGTCACGCTGCACGAGCCGGACTCAAAGAGTAGTCAGCTCCATGGATGTATAATATGAACTGCATAGAGCTCCGCCCCCTCTGCCTTGAAGACAATTTTTACATGGTGGCCACTGTGGGTACTGCAACAGAAAACCCCATGGAATAGACCACTGCGCTCCCTGGTCTCAGGTCTACTGGTTATTCCGAAAATAAATAGAAGTAGAATCGGTGGTAGAACATTTAGCTACCAGGCTCCTCTCCTGTGGAACCAACTCCCACTTTCAGTCAGACAGTCTGACTCAGTCTCCGCCTTTAAGGTGAGACTGAAAACCTACCTCTTTAACATAGCCTATAGTCGAAACTAGATCAGGTATGTCCTGATTAGAATAATCGATCTTATGCTGCCACAGGTTTAGGGCCAATTCCAATTCCTATCTTAAACCTCAATGTTAACCCTTAGGCTGAATCCCAATTCCACCCCTTAGCCCTCCCCCTTCCCCCTTCCCCCTTTGTCGGAGTTCCCCTTGGCCCTCAAAACAGAGTTGAGGGAGCGAGGGGTACGAACGTTCCCCTAAGAAATGAGACACACCTCCATTACGTCATCACGTCGTCCGGACTTGACGCTCGCGGACTGTTACATCAACAAGCCGATGCGATGCTTGTTGATGTAACAATCCAAAAATGCCGTCCTCACAAGTAATGTCTGTTGCCTGGGCTATTTTTCTGTTTTTACGACTGTCAGCTGCTAACCAACGACATCGGCGGCGACGCTGTGAGGAGTGTTCACATACACAGTTACAGCGACTGCAGACCCGCTGCATTACCATAACCACACACACACACACACACACACACACACAGCTGTTCGCAGACAGAGCGGAGTAGAGCGGGGACAGAATCTCCTGTTCTGTCCTGAAGACGTAACTGTGCACTCCGGCACTATTTGTTAATGTTAAAAAAAAAAATAGCGATAGCAGCTAGCTAACCACTTACGAAAGGAACGCCGGGACAGCATCGGCTACGACTAGCTAGTAATTCAAAACAAACTTGACTAGTGATTCAGAAACACCGTTGACAATTGAAGAAGACCACAATACAATCATTACACATGACTGTCGTGATTAAAATACTGAAAATACATTTGTGCGAGTCTTTAACGGCCAGCTTTCAAACTTCGCTGACAGGTGACGCGGCGGAAGCTGCGAAATTCCTCGAAGCCCTCCGTTTCAAGTGTGGTCCTGAGGAAGCTTCGTTTCGAGGGCTACGTAGCCCTTCGGCTTGGCCCTACCCCTTAACCCTTATGAGAAATGAGACAGCATTACCCCTCACATGAACGCGCAAAAACAAGGGGTAGGGGGAAGGGGGAGGGCTAAGGGGTGGAATTGGGATTCAGCCTTAATCATAACTGGCCCTCAAAACCAAGTGGTGAGGGTTATTTTGTCACTTAGAAATAGGACACCCCTTAAATGCAGATACGTCATCAGACTGCGGGGGGCAGAATAACGCGAAAGTGGCGTCCAGTCTGTCAACTCCAAAAATGAAGAAGAAGAAGAACACATTTACGTCACGATTTTTTATTTGTTATTTTATTTCAGTCAAGTTATTAGGTTGTCAGTTAGTTATAAGATGATACTCATACAAATATTCAGCTGACAGTTACCACACAGTTACTTGAAAAGTAAATGATAGCAAACGATCGCGTGTGCGCACCGGCCGGCTATTACCGAGCGCGCATTTTTGAGATTGAGGGTTAAGATTGGGGGTTAAGCAAGGAATTGGAATTCACCCTTAGACTGCTGGGGGAATTTCCCATCATGCACTTAGAATGAGCACACAGACTTAGCACGAGCCGCACTTTCTCTACCCCCTCTTCGATTTCTCAACCCTCACCACTTACCCGATGTCCCCCCATGTGATGTAGCACATAAATCCACATGTAGCACATCTCTAACTGATTTTAATCTCTTACAGTTCTGCTGACACCAGTGAAGGACATGAGGTCAGGACAGGAAAGAGGACTCCTTCATCCTCAAATCTCTGACCACAACAGTCTTCACTACAGGCTGTGACAAACTCAGTGATCCAGATGGATCCTGGCATTTAAAGACTTTTCACCTTCTATTCTTTGTAATTGTGTATTGTATGTTTTGGGTAACATCTACTGCACCTCTGTCCATCCAGGGAGTGGATCCCTCACCTGTGGTTCTCCCTAAGGTTTCTACCTTTTTTCCCTGTTATAAGGGTTTTTTCCCTGTTAGTTTTTCCTTACCCTGGTCGAAGGTCTAAGGACAGCTGATGTTACCAACCCTGTGAAGTCCCGTGAGACAAACTATGTTTTGTAAACTGTGGGCTATACAAATAAAGATTGATTTTTTCCCATTGACCGCAATAGTAAAAGAGACGCCTGTAAAAGTGTCCACAGGACACCTCGATACATGGACACAGGCTTTTATAGATCTTTATATGGTAGTGACACTACTGCGCATGCTCTATGGGCCCCATAACCCGGAAATGAACGCGGAAGTCAAAAACTTTAAACGTTGCGTTTTGAGCAGATATCGAGCGTTGTGCGCTTCTCCACTACCTCCTTCAGCTCGGATTAGCTCGTTACGGCAACAACACATTAAACCACGGGACATCTGCATTGAACAACGGCTCTTTATTCACAGAACTGTGGGGTGATACACAGCCTCTGTTATTATTGTGCGGCTCTCACAATAAGAGGAATAACTCAAAATATGCAGAGTAACGGAGATATTCACCTGCGGCTCGCTAATATAAACACATGGAACACATTACTTCCTGCTTCACTGACATCACATGAAGCGAACGTCTCGTACCTGAACCTAAGGTCCCAAGTCTACCTCTGCTACCTCTTCAGTATATTGTCCTGTTGTATGATCGCCTGAGTCTTTTAAAGATCCGCGATTGTGTGGACAAACTACCGATCCAGGACTTTAATGGTCAGTCAAAGCCACCGCCACCGGTTCTGGCGTCTGTACCCTGTTTCCTATGGTGTCTACCTGCTCGGTTGCTACGCAACAGCCGTCGTAGAAGACGGGGAAAGAGAGGTGGAGTACTATGCCGGTTAAGAGCTTACCTGGCTTCATCCTCCACATACAACCCCTGCCGTCCACCGTCTGATCTCTCCTGGGACTGCGCCAGCTACAATATTCATGGCTCGGCGGACTACTCCTACCGGTGCCTGCTGCCGGCTATACCGGAGGCCGGGCTTCCAGTTCCATGTCGCCGGCCCGTGAGGATCCGCAGACGGGGATGCGCACCGGAGAATCTCCGCCCGGTAAACGGGGCCTCCCAACTGACAGGTCGGCGTTTGGTTCGTATGGCGTAAATCAACGCCAGATCCGTTGTAAATAAGACTTTTATCTTAAATGACTTTTTTACTTCATATTCCTTGGATTTTTTACTGCTGACTGAAACCTGGCTGAAACCGGGTGAAAACAGCACGTTCTCTTAGCTCCTCCCACCCGGCTGTTCTTTCTTCAGCTCACCGCGGGCTTCAGGCCGAGGAGGGGGTCTTGCTGCTGTGTTCAGGGACAGTTTTAAATGTCGGCTTCTTCCCACAGGTACACACTCATCTTTTGAACTGCAATTGTTTGTGGTGGAGTTTGAAAGTCCTGTGTTGTGTGCTGTTGTCTATCGCCCTCCGAAATATAATAAGAACTTTATTCATGAGTTTTCTGAGTTTCTGGCGGATATTCTCCCAAAATATGATAAACTTCTGATCTGTGGGGATCTTAATGTCCATGTTTGTTGCACATCTGATCAGTTCGCCACTGACTTCAAAAGCTTGTTGGCAACTTTTAATTTAATTCAATCTGTGGATAAACCAACGCACCATCTTGGGCACACCTTGGACCTTGTTATTTCGTCTGGGTTCTCAGTCTCTCTCAAAGAGATATCTGAGACTGCAATCTCAGATCATTTCCCTATTGTGTTTGAACTAATAGCCCCCCAAGCAATTGGTAAACCTCCTGCTCCATCCCATCAGCGGCGCATCATCACCTCCTCCACAGCTGTTGAATTCACTGCTGCCTTCAATGACTCACAGTTTTTTACCTTGAACGGTCTGGCTTCCCCTCTTTGCCCTAATGAGTTCTTTTCCATCTTCCACTCTATGAATTCTGGACTCTGTTGCCCCTCTTAGGCGAAAATCTGCCAAGCCAAGAACAGATCCCTGGTTGAATGACACCACCCGGGCCGCCAGGCAGCGTTGCAGGCAGGCAGAATGCAGATGGAAGAAGGACAAACTGCATGTGTCTCTGGAAATGTTAAGGACCTGTCTTAGTGATTATCAGAGGGCTGTATGAGAAGCAAAGTCTCAGTACCTCTCTAATATTATTTCTACCAGCAGTCATTGTCCCAAGGTGTTATTTGACACAATGAATGCTGCTGTTAATCCACGCACTTCTGCTGTGACTGATGTCTCTATTGCCGCCTGTGAACATTTTCTTTGTTCCTTTGTTGACAAAGTTGATTCTGTCAGAAAAAACACCAGTATAGGTGTCTCCGTGAGTTTTAACAAGGATTTGCTTGCCTCCCCAACCCATTCTGCTGTTAGACCAGTTTGAAGTGGTTTCTCTCTCCTCTCTCGGTGACGTAGTGAAATTTTTGGAACCTACGAATTGCCCATTGGATATTATCCCTGCCAAAGTACTGCAAATGGCTTTTAACACTGTGGGCCCCAGTCTTCTGATTTTTATCAACTCCTGCCTTAAATTAGGAACTAACCACCCATGGACTGTCCAGCTGATAATTACATGGACATCGAGCCACGTAATTATATAATTACGGTGCACACCATGCACACCATGCAAGCAGAAAAAAGGAATGAAGAAGTTGCTGTAAAAAGCTAGAATTTTATCCTTTTTATTTATTTAATTATTTATTTTTCATAAATGCTTTCATAAAAATATGACTAATGTGTGAATTTTTTTAAATGTTATATACATTTATGGAGCTAAGTAAGCAATCAAACTTGCAAATTAACCTTTAGTTGTTTTGAATTGTTGTTTAGACAAAGCGAGTAAAAACACAGAAATTCTGCTACCACCAAAGCCCAACGTAGTAAAATTACAACGTTTCTCTAAAAACGTACATAAACATTTTTTTCCAAAAACTCTTTGATTTCTGCATCTAAGGCCTCCAACAACAACATCTGAAAGGTCAAATAATTTTTTTTTTAGGTTTTTCTTAATTTGGGTCTTACAGGGTTAAACATGCTGTGGTCAGGCCTCTTCTTAAAAAGCCTAATCTTGACCCCTCAGTTTGATCTAATTTTAGACCTGTTTCCCATTTGCCCTTTCTCTCCAAGGTTTTAGAAAAAGTTGTTTTTATACAATTACAGTCCTTTTTGGAAGACAACTCTATTCTGGAGAAATTTCAATCTGGTTTTAGGTCTCGTCACAGTACTGAGTCTGCACTGTTAAAGGTGCACAACGACATTGCGCTGTCTGTGGATGCCAAGAGCCCTGTTGTCTTATTGCTACTTGATCTCACAGCAGCCTTTGACGCGGTGTACCACTCAGTCCTCCTGTCACGTTTAAATAAATATGTTGGCATCCACGGCACTGCACTAAGGTGGTTCACATCGTACCTGTCCTGTAGGACCTTCTCTGTTATGGTTGGTGATCTGTCTTCTTCCAGTGCTCCTCTCTCCTGTGGAGTCCCACAAGGTTCTATTTTTGGCCCCATCCTATTTCCATTATATATGTTGCCACTTGGGTCAATTATAGCCAGGCACAACCTATCTTTTCATTGCTATGCAGATGATTTACAAATCTACCTGCCAGTGAAGCCTAACAGCAACAGCGCACAATCCTCCTTGTCTAGCTGTCTTGCTGACATTAAGCAGTGGTTGGCCCAAAATGTTCTTAATTTAAACAACGAGAAACGGAATGTATTGTGTTCAGGGACACTGTGATGGATGGCTTTGGCTCCTTGTCCTCAAAACTCAGTCCGAACATCAGGAATCTGGGAGTGACCTTTGACAGTCATCTGAGGTTTGATGAACAAATAAGCAACGTTGTCAGGACTAGTTTTTTCCAGTTGCGTCTGCTGGCCAAAGTTAAAACGTTTTTAAACCGTCACTGTAGATCATTTGGTTAAATTATTAGTTTATTCATTTTGAGCCACCGGAGCCACCGTACTGTGTGGCCTCATCCAATCAGAATGCCCGGCGGGCCAGTTCCCTCTTACCTCCCGGTTGTATCGCAGTTCATTGAATGCTTGGATTAAATGCAGTCGTTTAAACTCGGTGTGATCCTTGACTCATACCAACCACTAAGCACGTTCTACATGGTGTCAGAAGCGAGTACGGACTTCTCGCCAGTGTTTTTTTTTCCTTTTTTCTCCGGTCGTCGTTGAATAACCTGTTGGATTTAATCGTGCTAGCGTAGCTATCAACAGTTAAGAACGTTGTTTTCCTTTCCCCGACGTGATGGCGGATGGATTTCGCAGACCGGACCCCCTCGTTTTTGATGAAAATATCGCCGAGAATTGGCGTATTTTTGAGCAGGAGTACGACATTTTTATTGCTGCCGCGCACTCAGATAAGTCAGCAAAGACTCAAGCTTATATCCTTCTCAACATTGCTGGCCCAGACGCCATCGAACGAGAGCGGTCTTTCGTCTACTCTGCTGAAGTGCGCGCGCCAGGGGATGTTGGAGGGATCATTACCCCAGCTGAATCTCGAGAGGACCCCGAATGTTTGAAGAAAAAGTTTCGGGAAATCTGCAGTCCTCAAAACAACAGGACGATGGAAAGACACAAATTTCATACCAGAAGTCAGAAACAAGGTGAGAGCATTGAATCATTCACAAGTGATTTAAGGATTAAGGCTAAATGCTGCCATTTTGGAGACCTAACGGACGAGCTTATCTGCGACCGCATCGTGTGTGGCGTTACCAGTGACACTTTGAGAAAAGCTCTGTTAAAAGATAGCGAGCTTAAACTTGCCAAAGCCATTTCTATCTGTCGAATACACGAGATGACAGAGGAAAGCAGCAAGACGTTAGCATCACAAAGCAATGCAACCAGTGTTAATGCAGTTAAGTTACTTTCAAATAAAATGCATTGGCCAAAGCCCCAGCCCCCCGCACAGACCGTCATGAGGTGCAACAATTGTGGAGGGAGCCACGCAGCCAAGCGGGAAAAGTGTCCAGCATTCGGACAACAGTGTCACAGTTGCCAAAAGTTCAACCACTACAAAAGTTGCTGTAAGTCTAAACCTTGCAGCCAAAATAGGCAACATCCCAGACATAATGTCAGACATGCAGTTAACGAGCTGGAAATGGAGGAACACACATGTGACGATGGAACGTTCTATGTGGATGGCATTGAAGTTGACAATCATGTCGATTGTGTGAATCTAAAAGCCATTGAAAAGGATGAAGGATTTGTCACAATGCACATAAACGGCAAGTCCACCGAGATGAAAGTAGATACAGGAGCAAAATGCAATGTGATGTCACTCAATACTTTCAAAAGACTAAATAATGGCGAACAACTTGTACAGCAGAAGAAAACAGCTAGCCTTGTTGCATATGGAGGCACAAGAATTGAGACAAGTGGCATCGCCACACTGCAGTGCTGCTTAAAGGAGCAGAACCACTCATTGCCGTTTTTCATTGTGGACAGAGCAGTGCAACCACTGCTAGGATTTCGTGCATGCATGGACATGGGGGTTGTTAAAATTAGTCCAGACGTCCATCAGATCAGCGTGGAGAGCAACATGGATTTCAGCTCACAGACGTTCGTGCAGTACAAAGACCTTTTCAGCAAGGAATTAGGAGAACTTCCAGTCACATATTCCATGACCCTGGATCCCAGCATACAGCCTATGGTCCGTCCAGCTCACCGCATCCCTGTCGCAATGCAAGAAAGAGTTAAAGCTGAACTTGAACGCATGCAAAGCATAGGTGTTATAACACCAGTCACGGAACCAACCGACTGGGTGTCGTCCATGGTAGCAGCACATAAGAAAGACAAGCGAGAAATCAGACTTTGCATCAATCCCAAAGACCTCAACACCGCATTGAAAAGACCCCACCACCCAATGCGCAGCGTGGAAGAGGTGGCAGCGCAAATGTCCGGGGCAACAGTTTTTTCTGTTCTGGATGCAAAGAACTCTTTCTGGCAGATACGTCTCGACAAGAAATCATCACTGCTGACCACATTCAGCACCCCATTTGGGCGCTACAGATTCCTTCGGATGCCCTTTGGCATTAATTCTGCCAGTGAAGTATTTCAGCGCTCCATGGAACAACTGTTTGCGGGTTACCCCTGCTCAGTCATCGTCGATGACATCATCATAGGAGGCCGCGGAGTGGCTGAACATGACGCCAACTTGAGAAAAGTGCTCGAAAGGGCACGGGAGATCAATCTCAGGCTAAACCCAGACAAATGTAAATTTCGCCTGGACCAAGTAGCCTACGTAGGCCACATCTTCACAAGCAATGGCCTAAAAGCGGACCCGTCTAAAACTGCAGCGATCAATGACATGCCAGTCCCTACGGATGTGACCTCACTACAACGCTTCCTGGGCATGGTCAACTACCTTAGCAAGTACATTCCAAATCTCAGCAACATTGCAGCGCCCCTTAGGCAACTCACCCAAAAAGAGACAGCATGGTGCTGGTTTCAACAGCATCAGGAAGCCTTTGAGCGCCTCAAGTCATGCCTGGCCAGCCCACCAGTACTGGCGTATTACAATGTCAAAGACCCAGTTACACTGACCTGCGACGCGTCAGGTTATGGACTAGGAGCAGCGTGCTTACAGAACGGCAGACCTGTAGCCTTTGCGTCGCGTGCTCTCACAGACACTGAGACACGATACGCGCAAATAGAAAAGGAGCTTCTAGCTGTTGTGTTTGCCTGCACAAAATTCAAAGACTATGTCTACGGAAAGCCCACAATCGTAGAAACCGACCACCAGCCCTTGGTGACCATCATAAAAAAGCCCATTCATGCCGCTCCTGCCCGTCTCCAGAGGATGCTGCTTCGCCTGCAAAGTTACGACATCGACCTGATCTACAAAAAGGGCAAGCACATGTACCTGGCAGACACCCTCTCCAGAGCTCCCGGCTCACATGCACCGCAGAGCTCTGTTGAAAACGGTGACTACGAAGTCATGAGTGTGAGCTACATATCCTCAGCCCGCCTGGAGGAACTCCGTAAACATACAGCTGAAGACGTGGTGCTACAGACTCTTACCACAATCATTCACCGCGGATGGCCCACCAGAGAAAGCCAACTCCAGCCTGCCATCAGCCATTTCTTTCCATACAGAGATGAGCTGACAGTGGAAGACGGCATCGTCATGAAAGGCCATAAAGCGGTCATCCCCCAATCACTGCACAGGGAGTACATCAACATTGTGCACAAGGGCCACCCAGGTATTGAGGCAACCAAACGTAGAGCTAGAGGTGTAATCTTTTGGCCTGCTATGTCTAAGAACATTACAGAAGAGCTGCTCTCATGTGCAGTGTGCAATAGCACAAAGTCGCATCAGCGAAAAGAGCCCCTCCAACTCCACCCTGTTCCAGATTTGCCATGGTCCACAGTGGCTGCAGACATTCTTGATTGGCATGGCAAACATTATCAAGTTCTCGTGGATTCATACTCCGGCTGGTTCGAACTCGACCTGCTCCGAGATTTGACCTCATCAGCCGTCATATCCAAATTGAAAAGACACTTCTCGGTACATGGCACACCTCACATACTCATCACAGACAATGCTAGACAGTACACCAGCCAGCACTTCAAGGATTTTGCTAAGCAATGGGATTTTACTCATACCACAAGCAGCCCAGAGTTTCCCCAGTCAAACGGACTCGCGGAAAGAGCAGTCCGCAGCGCCAAGCAACTCATGGAGAAATCGCACAGAGACGGATCGGATGTGTTTCTCAATATCCTGAACCTCAGAAACATTCCCCGTGACCCAACATTAGGCTCTCCTGCTGAGCGTCTTATGTCACGCCAAACTCGAGCAGCCATTCCAGTGAGCACTAAACTGCTGGAGCCTGCCACGAGGAATGTCAAGCAAGTTGCCGCCCAACTTCTCAACAAAAGGCTCACCCTGAAGCGCTGCTATGACAAGTCGAGCCACCCACTACAGCCGCTGGCAGAGGGACAAGTGGTACGCATGCAGACAGCAAAAGGCTACGACAGACTTGGAACGGTGAAGGAGATGAGTAAAGAGCCACGGTCCTACATAGTTCAAGCAGATGGGAAGACTTATAGGAGAAATCGCCGCCACATACTTCCTGTCGCAGAGCCACCATCGCCGCAGCTCGTTGATGACCCAGACCAACAGGACAACAGCCCCCCTACAGTGGACAGTTCTCCCCCACCACAAATGCCAGCATCACACACCACAACACCCATCCTCTCCCCAGCCCCAGTCCACAACGCCCTCACCCATTGTGAATCGAGACACACAATACACCACACGCTCAGGTCGCACCTGCAAACCAAATCCCAAATACATGTGAAAAAAAAAAAAAAAAGAAAAGAAGGAAGAATAATCCCATCCATCCAGCGTGTTTAATATTGGGACATTTGATGTACTTAAACTCTCAAAGTGTTTAGTAGGCTATGAAGAGGCCTAAACGTTAAAAGTGAAATAAGAAGTATTCAATTAACCTTATTTGTTTGATTTAAGTTGCAATGTTTACCAGTGCTATTTTGTTGACGGTGCTAAAGACTAAAAGGAGAGGATGTAGATCATTTGGTTAAATTATTAGTTTATTCATTTTGAGCCACCGGAGCCACCGTACTGTGTGGCCTCATCCAATCAGAATGCCCGGCGGGCCAGTTCCCTCTTACCTCCCGGTTGTATCGCAGTTCATTGAATGCTTGGATTAAATGCAGTCGTTTAAACTCGGTGTGATCCTTGACTCATACCAACCACTAAGCACGTTCTACAGTCACGACCTTGAGAAAGCCATACATGCGCTAATAAGTTCCAGATTACTGCAATGCACTGTATGTTGGCATTTCCCAGACTTTTCTCAGTCGCCTTCAACTTGTTCAAAACGCTGCTGCCCGTCCTTTAATCAACACTAATAGAAGAGAGCACATCACCCCTGTTCTACACTCTCTCCATTGGCTTCCAGTCTCTTTTAGAATTGATTTTAAACTTTTAATGTTTGCCTTTAAAGCTCTTCATGATCTTGCCCCATCTTATTTATCTGAGCTTTTAACTGTTCGTGATCCAGGTAGAGCTCTGAGGTCAAACAACCAAATGTTGCTGGAAGTGCCCAGGTCAAAATATAAACACTGGGGTGATCGAGCCTTTGCTGTTGCTGCTCCCAGGCTCTGGAATAAACTCCCTGTTGAGATGCGTCTTATCTCTGACCTGGGCCTCTTCAAATCAAGGCTAAAAACCTATTTATTTAGGATGGCTTTTAATACAGAGTAGTATGGTGACACTTTTTTATCTTTTATCTTCTTATCTTTTATCTGATTCTATCTTATTTTATTTTGCACTATTTTATTGTTTTTACTGTTTTTAATTACTTTTATTTTTTTCCTCTTTATTTATTTCTTGTAAAGCACTTTGGATCACCGAAAGGATTGTTGCAAAGGGCTGTATAAATAAAGTACATATACATTTACATTTACCTCCTACAGCACACACACATATACACAGCTCCTCACACACACAAAGGTACACACACCAGGTTTAGTCTGTAACATAGATTAGTTTGTCTGACAGCGTTGTTCAGTCTGTAGAATAAGATGTGTAATAAATAATTAAAAGTAAAAAGTACCTGATTTTAAACGTACTTTAAGTATTAAAAGTAAAAGTACTTGCATAATGATTAATACTCTTAATGTCTATATTCTAAAAAAAACAGACTGTGGCATTTTAATTAAGTTTTAGGTTCATGTGCCCAATGTGTTGAATATCAACAATAGCAAAACCAACAAAGAAGTCTGGTTATATATCTTTAAAAGATTTATTTAACTGCAACACAAATATTTAATGACAATTGCAGTACATTAACCATTTTAACATTGTAACAACAACACTATTAGTTACCATATGTTAAAGGCTGTAAACATTTTTGATTCAGTGCATGAGTTTTAATCTGACAGAAACGGGCGCGGGTCATAAGCTCGCGTTGAACCTTGTTTATACTCGTGCGTGTGATGTGGCGCGGGGCTCTGCAGACAGAGCGCGCCTATGGCAAGCCGTTTTAACATTTAATCGAACCACACTCCTATCTGTAATTACATTTTAGATAGCCATAATAGCATTTCTCCTAGTCAAAATGTTATTCTCACTAGTCAGAATGGTAATTAAAGATAACCGCAATAACATAATTACTAGTGGAAATGTTATTTCAAGATATCTATAACTTTGATTCTATAGTCAAAACTACATTAAAGGATATCTAAAAATCCTTAAAAAGTGTAAGTAGCCGTTTTAACATTTAATCGCTAGACTGGATATGTATTACAGATATCTGTAATTCGATTCTTTCTATTTAAAAAGAACATTTCAGATATCCACAACGTCATTCTTGCCAGGACAAATGACATCACTTTTGCCATTCATGTGTATTGGGCTTTCGATTTCAGATATCCACGTCATTCTGGATATATAGAATGAACATTCTGGATATAGAATGAACATTCTGGATATCTGCAATAGAATTCTTACTAGGACAAACTCCCATCTCAGATATCTTCAATCCAATTGTTACTAGTCGTAATAACATTTACCGTAATTGTAATGAAACCGCACAGAAGTGACGTCATTTGTCCTAGGAAGAATGACATTGTGGACAGGAATAATGGAATTGTGGATAACTGAAATTAAAAGCCCAATACACATGAATGGCAAAAGTGACGTCATTTGTCCCAGGAAGAATGACGTTGTGGATATCTGAAATGATAATTGTGGACAGGAAGAATGTGATTGTGGATATCTGAAATGTTCTTTTTGACTAGGAAGAATTTAATTACTGATATCTGTATTACTTATCCAGCCTAGCAATTAAATGTTAAAACGGCTTGACTACGCACAACAACTTTCCACATATCACTTACATTGGTCTCAAAATTACTCTCCGTCTCTGTCCGGTGTTTCATTGGCTCGTCTTTTGTTCTTCACAAAGCGATCCCTCTTTTTTTTTTCCATGTCCTATGGTAAAATAACCGTCTTTCTGTAACTTGGTAACAATCTCCTTCCGTGAATATAAAGCTATGTGACTGTCTCGGACAGAAGAGTCATACAAATGCGGAGGTGGGTGGAAGAGGAGGCTCCTCGCGGGTCTCCTCCGCACTCCTGCATCAATTAAACACTGTTGATTTCTTCCCATGGAGCTGATATTAAAACTATTCTGATTTAGTAAATGTCTGTCAGTCAGCTGGTGACGGCAGGTTATCCAGCCGCTGTCAAGCCTTGATTATACTCGCCGTAGTGTGGGTTATACCCGCCGTACACGCATTTGTATGACTCTTCTGTCCGAGAGCACTGAGACAGTCACATGACCTTATTTTCATGGAAGGAGATTGTTACAAAGTAACAAAAAAACGATGGTTTTTGCCATAGGTTGTGAAAAAAAGAGGGGGATCACTTTGTGAAAGGCAAGAGACGAGCCCAAAGAAAGAGTGGTGACCCAGGGGGAAAGCTGGACCTGCACCTCCCTGTGATTCTGGTGGTTTGTCCAAATACGTGAAACATCGAGAGACGGACAGTCATTTTGAGACCAATGTACGCGATATGCGGAAAGTTGTTGTTTACTACTGTTGCTAGGCAGCAGACGTTTACCGGCAGTACAAGTTGAATATTTTGGGTTGTACGCCCTCTGCCGTTGCGGCGAATACTGTAATGAACAATGCGCTGAACACGCTGAGCATAAACGCCTCCGTACATACTTGTATGGTCTAGAGTTGCACGATACTCACGGTACCGTGCCAAATTGTAACGATTCCTACGATACCAGAAATTAGGTATGCACCGATTGCTCGGCCAATGACTGGAACCGGCCGATTTTCACGTGATCAGCCCTAATCAACGACCGGCCGGTCAGACAGAAATATTCAGATTTTAACCCATTAAAGCGGACCTAGAGTGGTCCTGTTGCACATATATGTTAGTTATGGAGGTCTACTTACATACATTAACTTGTTTTTATGGTCAAAAACCTCATAGTTGCTGTAAACGAGCCGATAGAAATCCTCTTTTCTGACGGTGTTTCCCAGCCGCGAGACTTGAGACTCAACTCTCTCACCCAGAAGACAGAGTCTTGTGATTGGCCAGTATTTTCAGCACACCCGCTCTCAGAAGCGCAGCTCCCCTTCTGGAACGGTGGATGCACTGCTACTCATTATCAAACATTGTTTTAACAATGTTTAAAAATAGCTTCTCCACGACTCCAGCCGCAGTCCCTTTTATGACTTTGACCTGGAGTCAGACCCAGAGTCAGAAGACACTGTCGCTCGTGAAACACCTCCACAACAGACGTTATTCTTCTTCTGCGGTTCAATGTACCCAACCGGGTGTTTACAATAAAACAGCATTCTCAGCAGTGGCTGAAATGTTTGTTTAGAACCCACCAGGGCTTCTTAAACAAGGTAATGACACAGATACACACTAAAAAACAGTGTTAATTGGAACTTCCGGTCTAGGTCCACTTTAAGGCCTGAAGCGCCTGGAAAAAATGTCTCTAAAACCTGAGCTTCAATAAGAAAAGTAAGAAAATAAAGTAATCTCAACTTGTGTCAGTGACTTGATTTACCTTGATCCATTGATGTACAAGTGATTGCAATAGGCCTTTGTGTGTGTTTAGAGAATAATATTTAAGCTGCCAGGCTATATTTATTTTATTGCCATGTCCCGATGTATCATGACAATTGATATTGTATTTTTATATCATTATTTATATATTTCTATTTTATAGTGATTAGTTTTTGTATTTTTAGTTGGATATTGGATGTGAACTCATTGTATTTCTATGTTAAAATTTTAAAGAAAAGATGCAACACAGACGGTTCAAGAAATAGATGACGGCCGTCCACTGTGCAGGCACTGCCACCAAGCTATAGGAGCCAAAGGAGGGAACACCTCCAACCTCATAAAACATCTGCAGTGTCGTCACACAGATTTATATGTCGAAATACCAGGTTAGTATTCCCTGTTTATTTTCTCATTGGCTAATATTAGGGTATATGCTCCGTGTACAGGCTGAGGAATGAAGAGTTAAAGGATGTCAAAATATAAAGCACATCGAAAATGCATAAAAATATAGTTTTCACAGGGAATCAGTTCCTGTATGTTGTATTTTGTCCTCTATGGTTTATTATGTTGGAGAATAAGCATTATTGTCAAATAGATTTGTTTTTAAAGATAGTGGATTTGTTATCCTAAGTTGATTATTTAAACTGAATGATTTTCAACCATATACACTCTAACTTCATTTATTTATTTTTATTGCTTATATGCTTTTGTTCATGTTGTTAATGCTTGTTGGGTGCATTTGTGTGGGTGTGTCTGTGGGTGTGTCTTTTTCTCTCCAGGTTGACTCTCAACCCCCTGCACACAGGAGGTTTGGGTTAGTGATCAGTGGAGGTGGATAAAGGGAGGGTGAAAAGCCTCGGCTGCCCTCTCTTGTGAGCTGAGTGGAGCTGCTCCTGTTTGGTGAGACTGACAGTTTGTGTTACTCCTTTCTGTGGAAAGGAGGGTTGTTTGGCAGTTTTGACTCTGTTGTGTGTTCTAGCCTGGATGTGATGAGGATGATTGTGTGTATTAACCTGGTTCTTTGACATGCAAAAGAGTTTTTTCAAAAGCTGGATATGTTGTCTCCAAGAAAAGTGACCGGGAGGTGCGGCGTGTAGCTCACCTGGTAGAGCTGCTGTCCCCTGATGGTGCAACAGTTCTGTTTTGCGAGTGGCCCCGGTTCGAATCCTGCTTTAGGCAACCCTTTCCTGCACGTCATTACCCCTGTCGCTCTCTACTTATACTCTTGATTAAAGGCAATAAAAAGCCCCAAAAATATACTTAAAAGAAAGAAAAGAGTCCCGCCACTGTTGAGATTGTCGTTTTAAAACAACAACAAATAAAGTCACAAGCGCAATTGATGTCCCATCTCTGTCCTGTCCTTTGAAAACACTGTAATACTTTCAACAAATATCTTGTGTCCTATTGGATTTATTTAATCATTGGCTTAATGATACTGGTAAAGTAAGCAAGAATAATAATAAGTATTATTATTATTATTGTTATTAAATAATATTAGTAATTACTAATACACCACTATCAGCATTACACACATTAATCAAAACAGAATAGATGAATTAATGAATGAACCACACAAAATCTATTTTTATTTCTGTTTGCAGTGATTATTCCCATGTAAGGAAGAGGATTAGGGCCACGGAGGAAAAAAATTATAATTGAGATCTGTTCTCAGAATTCTGATTTTAAAGTCAGATCTCAAATATGTTTTTCCTCCGTGGCCCTAATCCTCTTCTGTACTCATGCACCAAGAGGCCTCACAAACAGTTTAAATGTCAATAAAGGCGTTGACCAGCAGGGGGTTTGTGTGCACATGAAGCCTCAAGAAATTAACATTTTCTCGAACCAGTTGGCTGGAAAGGCTCAAGGCTTCACGGGGATTCATCTGCCCATCACTAGATACTGAGGAACCACCGAGGTATGAAGGTATATTTGGTGCAAAAGTCACAAGCACATGTAACTGCAGATTTCACATGCGCAAACTAAAGTCACAAATGTGTAACCGTAAAGTTGAAGTTGTACATTTTTTTTTATACCTTCTTAACACAAATCCTTATTACAGGTACACAAATCCGTATTACAGGTACACAAATCCGTATTACAGGTACACAAATCCTTGTTACAGGTACACAACTACAAGTCAATTGATACAAGTGCTCGAATCTGCTTCTACGAGTTTCAGATACTTTTTCTCCTCACACTAGGTGGTATAAGTGGTGCAAAAGGATTTGTAACTTGTGCACGCCGAGCGAATCGATCGATGAGAAAACAAGGCTTAGAGTGGGCGGGGCTTAGGAAGCTCTCTGCTGAGTTTTGAGTGACAGCTCGGAGTCGCAGATTCACAACATTAAAAGTGTCAAATATACGAGAAAATAAAGTCGCAGATTTATGAGATTAAAAGTACATTTCCATTTTATTAGATATATAGACTCACGCCCACCATTTCTCCCGCTGTTTATGTGTTTTATACATATGAACTGTATCTATATCAGTTCAGTCTGTGGGCTCCCGGCTGCCTCGCTGGAGGAGCATCCAGCTGCAGCCCCGGAGACCAACACCCTGGTGTGACAATACTGGATTTTTTCCCTAAAAACTGTATTTACACACCGAAACGACGGGAGTGGTTTGACGGAAGTGATATTTTTTTTTTTTTTTTAACGAAGGAAGAATATAAAAGCACGTTAGCCTGTCCATGTGCTTAATATATTTAGTATAAATACCACAAGTATCTCCCCACGGAGCTCCACGTTTATACTTTTTTCAACTTTTTACACATTAAACACACTATTTAGATTAATAATAACTGTTTTACGTTAGTTTAACTTTGCTATTTTCTTCATTTTCACAAATTTCCCTGCTCCACACCCTGGAGCACCACAGCAGGGACAACGACCACCACCAACTACCCGCCTCCCTGGAGCCCCAGAGCGGATACAACAAGCACCACACACACCCCCTGGAGCTCCGCTGTTATACATTTTTTTCACCTTTTCACACTATTAACTAATCAAACCTTGTCAGATATCAAGGTTTCTTCCCTCTACTACTACTCACTTACTGTTGTAAGTTTATTTGTAAAACTAACTAAAGAAAATAAAGTTAAAAAATTAAAATCTGTCACGCCAGTGTGTTGTTGTCACTACTGTTGTCGCTACGCTTGGCGAGACACGGCACCCTCCTCCGCCTCTCCTCAGAGATAGGTGCGCGATCACGGCTTTGCCTGGGCGAAGAAAAAACGTAAATTAATCAGTTAAACACTGTTGATTTCTTCTCATGGAGCCGATATTAAAACTATTCTGGTTGAGTAAATGTCTGTCAGTCAGCTGATGAAGGCAGGTTATCCAGCCGCTGTTTAGACCGTCTCTCCCCCAGAGCAGCGAGGCAGCCGGGAGCCCACAGACTGAACTGATATAGATATGGTTCATATGTATAAAACACATAAACAGCGGGAGAAATGTTGGACGTGAGTCTATATATTTAATAAAATGGAAATGTACTTTTAATCTCATAAATCTGCGACTTTATTTTCTCGTATATTTGACACTTTTAATGTCGTGAATCTGCGACTCCGAGCTGTCACTCAAAACTCAGCAGAGAGCTTCCTAAGCCCCGCCCACTCTAAGCCTTGTTTTCTTATAGATCGATTCGCTCGGCGTGCACAAGTTACAAATCCTTTTGCATCACTTGGTGTAAGTGGTGCAAAAGGATTTGCGAGAGCGAGGAGAAAAAGTATCTGAAACTCGTAGAAGCAGATTCGAGCACTTGTAGTTGTGTACCTGTAACAAGGATTTGTGTACCTGTAACAAGGATTTGTGTACCTGTAACAAGGATTTGTGTACCTGTAATACGGATTTGTGTACCTGTAATAAGGATTTGTGTTAAGAAGGTATAAAAAAAAATGTACAACTTCAACTTTACGGTTACACATTTGTGACTTTCATGTACAACTTCAACTTTACGGTTACACATTTGTGACTTTAGTTTGCGCATGTGAAATCTGCAGTTACATGTGCTTGTGACTTTTGCACCAAATATACCTTCATACCGAGGCTTCAAATGTCATCAGTGACGTCACTCGCCCTAAACAACACTTCAGGGATTTCTCGACACGCGATCCAAAGCATCAACGCGGTACAACCCATCACTATTGGTTCCCTTTTGTCTAGAAACCAGCACTTTAAGTTTTTTTTAACATTGTTATGAACTAAATCCATTCAGTCTAATTCTTACTTCACCAGTATTATGTTTATCATGCACCAAATAATATTATAAGTAATTAATAATTATTTATAACTTGTACAAATACATTGCAGTGCATAAAAATAATAAAAAGGCTGCAGTATCGCGATACTACCCGGAACTAGAGCTGGGACGATTAGTCTTCAAAATTAGACTTCAAAAATTTGTCAACATGAATATTTTGCGTTGATGTGTCGCGTGATTTTCTCCCTTCCTCGCCCTGAAATGTTCGTTTATCAAGCAGTCGCAGTAGTAAACTCATAATGTCATAATGAAAACATGACAAAGCCAGTTAACTAACTTGTTCATAAAAGATGATGTCAAAACTTCTCATTTTGATGACACTGGTAGTTTCATTGACATCAATACTTGCTTATGAGAAATGGACTATCCATTTTGAGCAAGTGACATTGCAGGTTATCCACTAGGTTTTGCAGTTTGCACTAATTGTTTTGAGAAATGCACTAACTGCTGTGCAAATGTTAATAGTGATGTGAGAAAAGCACCAAAGCGACAGAGAAAAACTGTAATAGAGAAAAATAAGAGCAACCCCAGGTTCCTCTTCAGCACTGTAGCGAGGCTGACAGAGAGCCACAATGTAACGAACCCATCAATCTCTCTATCTCTGAGTAGAAATGACTTTATAACATTTTTTAATTATAAAAAACAATCAGAGATGGAATTAACCACCTCCTACCCTCCAACATCACCAAAACACAGTTTAGTACAGCGAGCTTAGACTTAATGGCAGCTCCAGCTATACACGTACTAAATAATTTCACCCCATAAACCTCCCGGAGCTGACCTCAGCTAGACTCCTTAGAGAGGCTCTACTACAAGTTGGTAATATCTTACTAGATCAAATAAATATGTCTTTACTGAGCGGCTGCGTCCCAAAGGCCTTTAAAATAGCAGTAATTAAGCCATTACTTAAAAAGCTGTCTCTTGGTGCTAGCACTCTGACTTACTATAGACCGTTCTGAAGCCTCACTTTTATTTCAAAGATTTTAGAAAAAGCTGCCCAGTTGTGTGATCACCTGCATAGCAATAATTTATTTGAAAGGTTCCATTCTGGGTTTAGAACCCAGAGCACAGAGACTGCACACCCCGGATTTCCACTGGACGCGGAACGGCCGTGACGTGGTTCTGCTTCGTCCTCTGCCCGGCGGCAATCCCCACCAGGCGCGTTACGGCAGTGGCGCGGAGCCTTGGGAGCCGGCAGTAATCTCGAAAACGGACGCGAGTTTGGGAGATCCAGCGATAGACTGTTTGTATAAAGGAAACAACAAATACACAGCTTATTTCATTCTCCCAACTTTCTGATGCTTAACACAGAAAAAACTGAGGTCATGGTCCTCAGGCCAAAATATATAAGAGCACCATTTTCAAGTGGAGCTCTAGACCTAGGCAGTAACACTCCAGTCCCTTGCACTACAGTAAGGAACCTAGGAGTCCTGTTTGACCAGGATTTATCACTGGATGAACACATTCAGCAAATATGTAGAACAGCCTTCTACCACCTTCGCAACATTAAGACAATTAGAAATATTATATCGCAACAAGACTCTGAGAAACTAATCCACGCCTTTAGAACCTCTAGGCTGGATTACTGTAACTCCTTACTGTCAGGATGTCCTAGTAAGTCCTTGAGAAGCCTTCAACTGGTCCAGAATGCAGCAGCACGGATGCTGACTGGAACCAGAAGAAGTGATCATATAACTCCTGTCTTGGCTTCTCTACACTGGCTCCCAGTGAAAAGTAGAAATGATTTTGAAATACTTCTACTCACATACAAGGCCCTGAATAATCATGCACCTTCTTATATTTGTGACTTAATCACTTTATATCAACCCAATAGACCGCTCCACTCGTGTATGGTCTTACCTGTTTATATATATAGTGTGAGTCCATGCACCTAATCATACTGCTTGCCTCACCCAGTGACTTTTCACTGAGGTTTTATGATTAATCTGCGAGCCTAAACAATTTACAGAAATACATTTCATTATAGCTGCAACTAACGATTATTTTGGTAATTGATTAATCTGTCGATTATTTTCTCGATGAATCGCTTAGTTCAGAAAATGTCAGAAAATGTTAAAAAACGTTGCTAATTTTTTTATCAAACCTGGAAATGATGATGTTCTCGGATGTCTTGTTTTGTCCACAAAACAAAATGATTCATTTTGAATGATTTCTTTGTTATGTGGAGCAAAGAAGCAAAGAAAATATTCACATTTAAGAAGCTAAAACGATCAGAAATCTTGTTTTAATCATGAAAAAAGCTTCAAACTGATTATCGATTATCAAAATAGTTGACGATTAATTTAGTAATCAATTAATAATAATTTAATAATCGATTAATCGATCAATCGTTTCAGCTCTACATTTCATACATTATTATGATTCTGGAAATACAGCACATATAATTTGTATGCCGCCCATTGATTGAATGCGAGACTCCGGTTCCTTTACTGCTGTTTATTGACGTCAAACCGACATCTACACCGTAGAACTGAATGTTCAATAGACAAAGAAAAACAACAATACATATAATTGTTACAGAAATAGCATTGCTTAGCATCGTAGTTAGCGTAAATAAATAATACTGAACAATACTGACCACTTTGGCCTGCTTCTCAACCAACGGCAGAGTAATCACAGTCTTCTTCTTCTCAGAATCTTCACAGTCAAAAAAATATGATTCTTCGGCTTACACTTCTCAAAACATCACACTCGTGCATCAAACACCACGAAGCATGGCGTGATAGAAATATAAAAAACTAGCCGCTGGCATCATTGCTACTGCTGCTTCGCGACTTCTGAGTCAAGGCACCTTGCTGACCGGCGCTACTTCCTGTTTTTACTCCTTTCAAAATAAAATCAAAGTTGCTGAATTTACACTCCCACCATCACACAATGTGTTATTCACAATAAAAGTTTACATTGTTAGCAGAACGTTATGAGGCACTTTTGTGAATATACAAATATACCTTATAACAAAAAAACAATCTCATCAAGAGATAACTCACTTATTCAGCCTCAAGTAATAATACTGTTTTGTGTATGGGCCTTTCTAAATAAACTGGCCTAATTGTGCGTGTACCTTTACTGTCTAGTGTTGTATCACTAAGTAACAGTTTGAGTTTTCTGAATCTTCCGTCAGCTACTTGGAAGACTCCGATCACCTTCGCCAACTTCCACTGATTTCTTGGTGCACCATCATCTTGCAACAAGACAATGTCATTCACTTTAGCATTTCTCCTGTCCTTGTTCCATTTACTCCTTTGCTGCAGATTCAGCAGATACTCCCTTCTCCACCTGGTCCAAAATTAATTGGTCAAGAACTGAACTCTCTTCCATCTTTTCTGAAGATAGAGATCTTCTTTTAAAAACTCTCCAGGTGGTGGTGCCATGATTGAAGATTTCATGGTCAATATGTGGTTTGGAGTTAGGGGTTCTGGTCCCAATGGATCATTGAGATGTTCCGTGGTCAATGGTCGACTATTTACTATAGCCATCACTTCGTAAAGAAAGGTTCTTAATGAAGAGCTGTCTAGTCTTCCAGCAGACTGGTCTAGGATGGCTGAGTGGACACTTCTCACGGTCCGAATTTGCCTCTCCCAGATCCCGCCCATGTGACTGGAAGCAGGCGGGTTCATGACAAAGTTGCATCCTAGCTCTTTAACACGTTGTTGCTCTAGCCCTTTCATCAATTCCTGAAATTCATTGCGTGCTCCGACAAAATTTGTGCCTTGATCACATTGTAGTTGACTGACATTGCCCCTTATAGCAATAAAGCAGCGCAACGCATTGAGGAAAGCATCAGTGGAAAGGTCGTCCAAAACTTCAATGTGGATGGCACGTGAACACATACAGGTAAATAGGAGCCCATATCTTTTTAGTTCTTTCCTTCCATCTTTAACATAAAATGGTCCGAAGCAGTCCATACCGCTGTAGGTAAATGGAGGGGTAGCTTCCATCCTCTCTGGTGGAAGGTCGGACATTTTTTTTTCTTGATTACACTTTCTGAGTTTTTTGCATTTAATGCACTTGAAGATGAACGAAGATACTGCATTACTGCACCCCAGTATCCAAATCCCACTGAGCGTATTTCATTGATGGTCATTCCACGACCCTGATGTTTCACCTTCTCGTGGTAGTACTTTATCAGCAATCGTGACACATGATGACCTTTGGGGAGGATAGCTGGGTGGTTGACATCGGGGTGGAGTGCTGCATGTGTCAATCTACCTCCCACCCTCAGGATATCTTAGCTATCCATGAAAGGATTCAACTTGTGCAGCTCGGTTGACTTGCCCTTTTGTATTTCTTTCCTTTGTGTGAGAGACCTGATTTCATCACTGAAAGCTTCTTCTTGCACTACACGGATTATGAACTGTTCAGCATCCTTTCTTTCCTCAAGTGTCGTAGCTTCATTAGATCTTATTCTAAGACCTCTTGCTTCCTTTGCAAGACGTTTCAGTCTAGCTATGGCCCTTATGGCTCTCTTCCAATCTGAAAACTTCTGAAGCCGGTCTGACAGAGTCTTCTCCTCCTTCGACCTCTGTTGTGAGAACCTGTGCTCTTTTAATTTCTGGGTCATCCTCATTGAGTACTCCCACCTTAATCTGTCCTTCCTTGGGAAGATCCTTTTGCCACAAGAAGCTTTGCGGTAAGTCCACGAGAGGCATGGTCAGCCATACATTATTAATGTAACCAAGGACAACCTTAGAATCGGTCCAAAAACATTCCTGTAGATCTTCTATCTCCATTTCTCTCCTTAGCAGATCACTTGTGTTGTGGCCACAACCGTGGCTGAGAGTTCTAGCCTTGGGATTGTTGTTACCTTCGTCGGCGCCACCCTTGCCTTCCCCATAACAAGAGCACAATGGACTTCACCAGACTTCGAAACAGCCCTGAGATAAGAACACATTCCATGACCAGAAACACTAGCGTCGGAAAGTGGTGAAGTCCATACTGCTGAACTTCCTTAGCTGCCAACGGTATGTAATGCCATGGAATTTCCAACGAAGACAGACTATTGAGGTCTTGGAGCCATGCTTCCCAACGTGGCCTGAGGTTGTTAGGAAGTGGCTCGTCCCATCCTACCTTGTCCTGGCACATCCTTTGTAGGATCTGTTTACCTTTCAAAATGAGAGGCACCACAAATCCAAGAGGATCAAAAATTGAGGCTACTGTTGACAGTACTCCTCTTCTGGTAAAAGGATGTTCTTTTATCTTCACTTTGAACTGGAACTTATCTGAACTGATGCACCATTGGACGCCAAGAGCAGAGGTCTCTTGCCTCTCTGACGAGCTGGATAGCTTCTACTTCACTGTCCAAACTTGTCAATCCATCGTCGTCATAAAAGTTGCGCTGTATAAACTTCACTGTAGCTTCATTAAACTTGCCTTCTCCTTCTGCAGCCAGATGCTTGAGCCCAAAGTTCGCGCATCCAGGTGACCATGTGGCACCGAACAAGTGAACCTTCATGCGAAACACTGATGGTGGAGTTTCCATGTTGCCTCTTTCCCACCACAGAAATCGGAGGTAATCTTGGTCCCTCGGCGAGACATGAAATTGATGGAACATCCGCTCCACGTCACACATGACGGCTATTTGTCCTTTGCGAAAGCGACACAAGACACCTACAAGAGTATTTGTAAGGTCTGGCCCAGTGAGTAGATGCTCATTCAGTGATGTATCCCGAAACTTAGCTGAGCAATCAAATACCACGCAAATCTTTCCTGGTTTTTGGGCATGGTAAACCCCATGGTGAGGGATATACCATGTAGTCTGATTGGTTAACTCTGAGACCCACTCGGCATCGTCTCTTGTTATTATGTCTTCCATAAATGCCACATAATCCTTGTGATATTGGTCATTTTTCTTGAGCCGTTTTTTAAGACACCTGAGTCAATGTTCTGCACACACTTTGTTGTTTGGAAGACTTGGCCTCTCTTCCTTGAAAGGCAACGGCATTTCATAATGTCCGTTTGGCTTCTGCTTGATGCTTTCTTTCAGCTTTGCCAAGAATTTAATATCTTTTTGTGATATTAGAACTTCTTTACTGAACTTCTCAGTGAAATCTGACTCAAAGACCTTGAGGATATCTGCCGGAGTGATCATTTCCTTGACTTGAGTTCTGTAAACAAAGTGGACCTCAGACTTGAGCTTAGAAGAAGGTTTGGTTGCTGGCAGAACTTTCTTTATGATGACGTGGTGGCTGACACCGATTTCATCCTCCTGGTCATACTCAACATCAGTGTTGCTGTAGCCGATAATGCTCCAACCCAACACAGACCTTTGTGCGTATGGCTGGTTTTCATTGCCTGTAATGACGTCTCTGGGAAGTAAGGCTTGGGGACAGTTATAACCGATTAACAATCCTACTTCACAGTCAAGCTCAGGAGACATTTCATCTGCCAAATGTTGTAAGTGCGGCCATGAATTTGCAGTTGTACTTGTGGGTATATGGGATCTGTTTGCTGGTATGTAATCTCTGGTGTAGGTTGTTGGGAGTTTGATTTTCATGGCAGAGCTGATGCCTCTTACTTGTAGTCCTTGCACCTTATGGCTACTTACCACCTTTGTTTTTGATGTTATCGTGGACACTTTAAGCTTTACTGGCTCTTTCTTGGCACACAATGTTTCAGCTGCATCTTTCAGGATGAAGGTTGTGTCGCTCTGACTATCAAGTAAGGCAAACACTAGAACTTCCTTATCTGGTTCAGTCGTTGTGGAGACATAAACTGGAACAATGGAAGAGGTGTGGGTGCTGCTCTTCTCTCGAACAACTCGGTTAGAGGTAGCTTGCTGTGTTTCAATTGGTTCAGACTGTTGGTTTTTGTCTTTGTTTTCATTTGACTTCTCTTGTTTGTTTCTTACAACTTGTTCTTGATCCTTGTTCCCACAATCTTGATGTAGGCATGTAGGATGACATTTTCCACATAAGTCACAAACACTCCTGGATGTACAAACTTTGGAGTTATGGCCGATCTTAAGGCAACCAAAACATAATTTCTCCAGTTGCACAAACTTAACCCTTTCTTCAACTGGCTTCTCCATAATCTCGCGACACCTAAGGAGAGTGTGGCCTTTCTTCTTGCAAAAAATGCACATGAAGCTTGTCTTCTCACTTGTATTAGTGGTGAAAGTCTTAGCACTGAAGTTTTGATTTCTTTGATACTTAGACTGTTCTCTTTCTGATGGCTTTGATCTTTCTTGGTCAGTTGGCTTCACTGCATATAAAGATGTGATGGGGTTACATGCAATTCTAGCCTCCACGTTGAGGAATCTCACAAAGTTTCTGAATTCAGGGAACATTTTATGTTGATCTTGATAAATCGTGGCTTCTCTATTCCAGCGTGAGCTCAACCAATCTGGTAGTTTGGCAGTAATCTTTTGGTTTTCCACACAGTCCTTGAGAGCTCGTAAATCTTGAACATATGGCATAGCTGATTCCACAATGCTCAGAAAATCAACATACTCACGAAGATTTTCACTGTTTTTGGGGCCAACTTTATGCCATGCATGTATCTTGTCACGGTATGATTTGGCAACTATAAATGGATTACCAAACCTGTCTTCAAGTATGTCCCAGGCAGAGCGATAAGCTGTTTCTGTCCCTACAAGGAAATGGCCTTCAATAGCTCTCTTGGCAGAGCCACCAACATACTTGCGCAGAAAGAAGAGCTTTTCTTGAGTTGGCAGGTTCTTGCGATCAATCAGAGTACAGAAGGAAAGCTTCCAATCATTGTACTTGAGAGGATCTCCTTTGAAAACTTCCGGTTCTGGGATTGGAACTCGGTTAGCTGTGATAGCTTCAGCAAGAGTTCTCACAAAGTCATTGGGAGCTTCATGCGAGGTTGGAAAGGCTTAAGTGGCAGGAACTCGAGTGGGTGGGGCTTGCTGCATGAGTGGCAGTGCAGCTGGGCTGATGACTTGCCTAGCAGGGACGAGTAAAGGTAGCTGGCTGTGGAACTAAACGTGATGTGTACATGGAGGGATATGAAAGGGGGTCTTGAGGAGCTGTGACCTCATGCACTTGACTGGGCTTGGCTTGTTGAGCAGGAAGAGCTTGGGAAACTGGTGCTTGATGGGAGGGAAAAAATGGATCACTTAAAGGGTTAAGGGCAAATGGTGGATGAAGAGATTCTGAATAAACTTGCAGCCTTGCTTGTGCTGCAACATGCCCTTTAAGTTCTTCTCGACATTCTACTTCTCTTCTTTTCTCTTCCAGCTTCATTTTTCTATCAGCACTTTCTGCTATGAACTGAGCTCTTTTCCTAGCACTGCCTGCTTCAATTTCCTTTTCTTTAGCTTCTCTTTCAATGAAATGTATTCTGTTCCCCGTATGTGTACAAATATGAAATAAAAATTTAAATATAATCTCTTTGATTACCTTAGCTTGAACTTCGCATAATGCACTTTGAACAAAACAGTATCATAATATCACACTTCAATAAATGAGTAAAACAGCCATTAACAAAGTGTAAAAAACTCTTGGCACAGTCTAAATATGAAACACTCGCTTATATAAACAATACTGTGATATGAACTTCTTAGACTTAACAGGCAGAATGATAGGTTTACATATCTACCTTTACCCTTTCTATTCTTATAAGATATTCAATTGCAGGAAAAAAGTCCTCTGTAGCTTTAAGGAAAAATGCAAGTGAAACGCCCGTGCTTTAGAAACTAAATGGCAGCTACTTGTACTTGCGCTACTTTCGGGTTTAGTAGCCTTGCGACACTTTCCTTGACGTGCTTGCTTGTGTAGCCTTCACTGCTTGCCCTTGGAGTCACACGAACAGTTCCCGAGGTTGCGCCTCCCTTTACCGCATGTGGCCTGCAGCTATCTTCATCCGCTCGGAGCCTTCACCGATGCAGAAGTGTTCTACTATGCCGCCCATTGATTGAATGCGAGACTCCGGTTCCTTTACTGCTGTTTATTGAGGTCAAACCGACATCTACACCGTAGAACTGAATGTTCAATAGACAAAGAAAAACAACAATACATATAACTGTTACAGAAATAGCATTGCTTAGCATCGTAGTTAGCGTAAATAAATAATACTGAACAATACTGACAACTTTGGCCTGCTTCTCAACCTAGGGCAGAGTAATCACAGTCTTCTTCTTCTCAGAATCTTCACAGTCAAAAAATTATGATTCTTCAGCTTACACTTCTCAAAACATCACACTCGTGCATCAAACACCACGAAGCATGGAGTGACAGAAAGATAAAAAACTAGCCGCTAGCATCATTGCTATTGCTGCTTCGCGACTTCCGAGTCAAGGCACCTAGCTGACCGGCGTTTCTTCCTGTTTTTACTCCTTTCAAAATAAAATCAAAGTTGCTGCATTTACAATTTGAGTCGAAATTATTTTATTTGCGATATACAGAGGTTTAGTTAAAGACTAATATCATCAATATCGTTGTTTGTGAGGGATAACATGATCTACTGAGAGGCACAGCAAGGTGCTGCCTCACCGCAGCTCCCTGTATTTGTATGAGACATATGGAAATTTTGCAATAGTTAATTAAAAAAAAACAATTTTAATTGTGGATTCAGATGGAAAAGTGGTTAATAAATACATACCAGCTGATAAATATTAATATTTATTTTATTTTATAATTAACCCTTTGTTCTTTTCAAGACTGACAGGTGAGGCTCTGCCTCCCCTTCATGCACGTCACTGATAGGCTTAGACTGCTGGGAGAATTTCCCATCATGCACTTAGAAAGAGTACACAGACTTTGCACGAGTCGCACTTTCTCTACCCCGTCCTCTATTTCCCATCCCTCACCACTTACCCAATGTCCCCCCATGATATGTAGCCCATAAAACTACATGTAATGCATAACTAACTGTTATCCCCAAGTCGCTGACCACAACAACCTTATACAGGCTGCGACAAACCCAGTACTGACTAGGGATGCAACGGTACAGTTTCTCCGCGGTTCGGTATGTATCGCCTTTTTTGGGCCACGGTATTGGTACGGTTTTAATATCTTAATATAAAACTACTCAGACTAGCAAAGGCAATATTACATTGTAAATATAATTAGAAGAACAGATCAGCACACCACAAACTTTATTTAAACAATAGTGCACATCAGATCAAATAAAACAGCAAACATATAACCACACAAATTTAAAAAAAATAAAATAAAGTTTAGTGCTATCCAACAAAAATAAACACAATTTTAACCCACTGACAGAAACTACATCTACAAATACACCATGCTGCTCCTCTGGCAAGCCGTTTTAACATTTAATCGAACCACACTCCTATCTGTAATTATTAATTGTAATTTTAGATAGCCATAATAGCATTTCTCCTAGTCAAAATTTTATTCTCACTAGTCAGAATGGTTATTAAAGATGTCCGCAATGACATTATTACTAGTAGAAATGTTATTTCAAGATATCTACAACTGATTGTACTCGTCAAAACTACATTTAAGATATCTAAAAGTCCTTAAAAAGTGTAAGTGGCCGTTTTCAACATTTAATCGCTAGACTGGATATGTATTACAGATATCTGTAATTAAATTCTTCCTAGTCAAAAAGAACATTTCAGATATCCACAAGTCATTCTTCCTGTCCACAATTATCATTTCATATCATATCATCTTCAATCCAATTGTTACTAGTCATAACTGACTGACAGTAGAGTCAGTGCCAGATTTCCACAGAGCCTTCCAGACGAAAACCCGGCTAAAACCCACCGTAAACAGGCCTTAATATATAGCGGAAAAAAACACAATCTGGCAACACCAGCCACCTCAGAGTCACACCGCTGCAAACATAATCAACATGCGAAGCATGGAGAAAAAAAAAAAATGAAGGCAGCAGCACTACCTCAGACTCTGCCTCCACCATTAATACGGCATAATACTGTGAACTTAGTTCAACTTTTTTAAATTATGAACCATAAACTGAACTAGTTCATTTTAAAATGTGTGAACTGAACTTTGAACTATTCCATGTAGAAATTCAAACAATCAGTAATTGTGGTCACAGCAATAAATATTTTAGCAATTCTTCAAGTCTCTCCATCACGCATCTGGCTGTCTGTGCAGCCGGGGTGTTAGTGACACCTATTGTCTCTCAAACGTACAGTCACAAAAGCAACTAATCAACTAAAACCATCAAGATACCGATACATTCTGTCTACTTTGCCTTTCATAAAGGTTCTAAATTTTGTAGTTTTTTAAAATTATACATAAAAGCAGAATATAGCCACTCACCGTAGCTTATTGGACCATGCCAACATTATTTATTAACAATATGCTAATTTAAAAAATGTAAGAATTCGTATGCTCATAAATACTGTAGATAAATAACAAATAAGTAACGGTCCCTTAAAAATATGTCCATTGCTGCTTAACTGCAGAATCACATGCAGTTATACTCCTTTTCCTTTTTTTGTAGGAAGAAGAGGCAGACCAGCCATTGATGTTACCAGAGAACATATGGAATTTTTGCTGAAGCAAGGTCATACAATTAAAAAAGATTGGTAAAATACTGGGATGCTCCACATCATTCCTTTACAAGAGGTCAAAGTTGATGGGTATATTTGTGAGAAGTCGGTTGTCTGCAATAGATGATGGCGAACTGGAACAGCATGTGAGGCAACTTCAGGGCCAATATCCTAATTCTGGCAACGAGGTAATTGGTGGTCTTTTCTTTTGTATAGTAAATCTCATTTGTGTGTCATTGGTTTGTGAGTATCATAGTAATTTCCATATTTTCAAAAATCTATTTCAGATTATGAGAGGCCTATTGCGTGCACAGGGTGTAATTGTTACACGGTCCAGGGTGCGTGAGATGTTGACGATAAATCCTACTGCTGCTGCAAGGAGATGGAGCCAGACAGTTGCAAGATGGGTTTATCATGCACTGTACCCCAACAGTTTGTGGCACATTGATGGGAACATGCGCCTTGTAAGGTTAATTATCAGACTTGTCATACTTTTGAATATTTTGAAAAGAACTACTGCAAGTTAAAAACTATAGTTTACAGCTATATTGTTTCCAGACTACTGTCCATACTATATTTTCATCATTTTCATGTAATAATTTTCTTATTTGTTATCCAACCTTTGTAGATGGGGCTTTGTGATTCATGGTGCCATTGATGGACACTCCCGTCTCATTACCTACCTCATGCAGCACACACTTGTGCCATAACAGTGGCACAAGTGTGCCACTTTTTTCTGTGGCACACTTGCTTTCAAAAACTTTTTTCTGAGTTTTTGAAAGCAAAGTGCCTCTATGGACTAACCTCGAGAGTCAGATCTGACCATGGTGGTGAAAACCTCCTTGTGGCTTTGTTCATGCATCTAGTTCAAGGACTTGAACACCGAAGTTTCATAACAGGAGAATCAGTACACAATCAGCGAATTGAACGCCTTTGGCGTGATGTATTTTTGCATGTGTTGAAGTACTTTTATCTTATGTTCTACTCATTAGAGGATTCAGAGGTTCTAAACCCAGATAATGGTGTCCACAGACTAGCACTGCATATTGTTTATCTTCCTGAGATTCAAACCAGGCTGGAGCACTTTAGACAGGCCTGGAACCACCATGCTTTGCGAACAGAAAATAATCGCACACCAACTCAACTCTGGACAGAGTGCATGCTCACAAACATTTCAGCAGACAACACAGCTGTCAACAATGTCTTTGGGGAAAATCCCTACAGCGGCCAAAATATTGATGCCATCCTCGCTCATCATGGAATTCAGGCACTGCACACACTTGACAACGAAGAGTTCCCGGCTGTAATTGTAGAACCACCTCAACTCATACTCACTCAGCAACAACAGGCATCTGTGCAAAATGCAATCCAACACATTTCCGATCTAAAGATAAAATATCAGGCTTGCTGTACTGCAATTGTCAGCATTTTACAAACTCTGGTATGAGCTAATCAAATTCAAAGTCAAGGGACTAAATCTGATCCACTGTATATTATCCACAGACAGAAAAAGACACCTCAAATCCTTCGTTAAATGTCACTGCATTAAGTCTGTGATAATAATTAGACATTTTGAGGCTATATGTATATTTGCAAGTTGCTTGCATTGTCATTTGAAATAATTTGAAATGCCTCTATTTTTTTCCCTAAAACTTTGAATGTTCCATACATTAACAATGACATGCTGGAAGAAATGAAAAGACACAAAGTACTGCATAACTGTTTTTTTATTTCTTGTTCACAGTTTCTTGCCGACTATGAATAAATGAATGAATAGTCTGCAAGGCTGATAAAACCTCATGAACTTAAGATATGGATGAATATAACAAGAAAGCCTTTTCAGAATCAGAATCAGAATCAGAAAAGCTTTTATTGCCAAGTACGATTTAACACATACAAGGAATTTGTTCTGGTGTCATTGGTGCATGACAAACAACAATCTCTAGATATAAACTATTAAAGGTCACATAGAGTGGTCCTGTCGCATATAAATGTTAGTTATGGAGGTCTACTTACATATATTAACTTGTTTTTATGGTCAAAAACCTCCTAGTTGCTGTAAACGAGCTGATTGAAATACTCTTTTCTGATGATGTTCATCAGCCGCGATATTACAGAGTGAACTTTCACCCCCAGAAGACAGAGGCTTGTGATTGGCCAGTACTATTCAGCACACCAGCTCTCAGAAGCGCAGCTCCCCCCTCTGGAATGGTGGATGCACTGCTACTCATTAACAAAACATTGTTTTAACAGTGTTTAAAAATAGCTTCGTCACGACTCCCGGCCACAGTCTCTTCTATGACTCTGACCCGGAGTCAGACCCAGAGTCAGAAGACACTGTCGCTCGTGAAACACCTCCACAACGGACGTTATTCTTCTTCTGCGGTTCAATGTACGCAGCCGGATGTGCCCGGACTAGTGCCCGGAGCAGGACGATCTGCTGTTCAGGAGAACCGCTGTTTAAGTAACTATTACGGGATTTTCAGAGATCTCATTGAGCCCCGAGATTACAATAAACACAGTGTTCTCAGCAATGGCTGAACTGTTTGTTTCGAACCTTCAGGGCTTCATAAACAAGGTAATGACGCTGATACACACCAAAAAAAACAACGTTTATAGGAACTTCCGGTCGAGTTCCGCTTTAACACTTAAAATCTAAAAATATGGCAATATAAATATAAGAACACAGATTTGTAAGTAAAAGAGCTGTACAGCTGTGCAGTGATAGTAGGTACCAGTGAATGTTACAGTGTGCAAATGTTCACAGTACCAACGTTAATGTAACGCATAGTTTTATGAATGCAATGTCAATGTGACATGTAGAGGCAGAGGTGGAGTGAGAAGAGTCAGAGTATCAGGGGGGTGGATCCTTGTTGATGAGGCTAGTAGCAGAAGGGAAAAAACTGTTCTTGTGGCGTGAGGTTCTGGTCCTGATGGACCGCAGCCTCCTGCCAGAGGAGAGTTTCTCAAAGAGTTTATGTCCGTGATGGGAGGGATCAGCCACAATCTTACCTGCACGCCTCAGAGTCCTGGAGGCGTACAGGTTCTGGAGAGATGGAAGATTGCAGCCAATCACCTTCTCTGCAGACCGAATGACACGCTGCAGTCTGCCCTTGTCCTCGGCGGTGGCAGCAGTGTACCAAATGGTGATGGAGGAGTTGAGGATGGACTCAATGATGGAGGAGTACAAATGCACCATCATTGTCTTTGGCAGGTTGAATTTCTTCAGCTGCCACAGGAAGTACATCCTCTGCTGTGCTTTCTTGATGAGGGAGCTGATGTTCAGCTCGCACTTGAGGTCCTGGGAGATGATAGTTCCCAGGAAGCGGGAAGACTCTACAGTGTCAATTGTGGAGTCACAGATGGTGATTGGGGCAGGTGAGGCTGGGTTCTTCCTGAAGTCTACAACCATCTCCACTGTCTTTAGAGCATTGAGCTCTAGGTTGTTTTGGTTGCACTAAGTCACCAGATGATTCTGTTTGGCACTTTGTTGCATTGTCTTATTTGTTTATTTTACTTTTATTTTTATTTTATTTTTTTGTTTTGTTTTGTTTTATTTTTATTTTTATTTTATTTTTATTATTATTATTTTTATTTTATTTTATGTATCTTTTAACTCTTGTACATCTACACTTTTACCTCCCAATTGTTGCACAATAATTTCCCTCGGGATAAATAAAGCATCTTGAATCTTGAATCTTGAATCATGATCAACCTCCCACCTGTAGGCGGACTCGTCACCATCAGAGATGAGTCCGATGAGAGTGGTGTCGTCCGCGAACTTCAGAAGCTTGATGGACTGGTGACTGGAGGTGCAGCTGTTTGTGTACAGGGAGAAGAGCAGAGGAGAGAGAAGCCCTGGGGGGTTCTGGTGCTGATGATCTGTGGGTCTGAGGTTTTCCCAGCTTCACGTACTGCTTCCTGACCGACAGGAAGTCTGTGATCCACCTACAGGTGGAGTCAGACACAGTCAGCTGGGAGAGATTCTCCTGAAGCAGAGCCGGTATGATGGAATTGAAGGCAGAGCTGAAATCCACAAACAGGATCCTGGCGTAGGTTCCTGCGGAGTCCAGGTGCTGGAGGATGTAGTGGAGGGCCAGATTGATTGTGTTGTCTACAGACCTGTTGGCTCTGTAGGCAAACTGCAGGGGGTCCAGGAGGGGGTTGGTGATGGCTTTCAGGTGTAAAAGCACGAGATGCTCAAAAGACTTCATAACCACAGAGGTCAGGGTGACGGGTCTGAAGTCGTTAAGTCCTGAGGTCTTTGGCTTCTTGGGAACAGGAATGAGTGTAGATCTTTCTGAGGTCTGAGGTGGAGGTGACACACTGGAGGGCTGTTGGGAGGTGTCGTGTCGGATGGTTGCAGGACTGTCCCTTTGTCCTTCAAAGCGGCAGTAAAACTTGTTCAGGTCGTTGGCTAGGCGTTGGTCGTTGATGGAGTGGGGGGTTTTAGGCTTGTAGTTGGTGATCTTCCTGAGCCCTTTCCAGACAGAAGCAGTCGTTGGCTCTTTCACCGCCTTTCTAAACTTGTACTTCTCCTCTTTGACTCTGTCTTTGTCTCTACTCCTGAAGGCCTCTTCCTTATCCAACCTTCTGAGTTTGGATGTGAACCAGGGTTTGTCGTTGTTGTAACTCACCCTGGTGTGTGATGGAACACAGCAGTCCTCACAGAAGCTGATGTATGACGTCACAGCCTCTGTGTACTCATCCAGACTGTTGGTTGCAGTCCTGAACATGTCCCAGTCTGTAGTGTCAAAACACTCCTGGAGATCCTCCACAGCGTCCACTTGCTTGATGTGATCACCACAGGTTTGCAGAGCTTTATGGCGCTTTTCCACCGGCCCGACTTTAAACGGCACTACACTACACGACACGGTTTAGCGAGTGTTTCCACTAGCGTAGTACCTGGAACTCGGCACTATTTTTAGTACCTGCGGTGGTGAGGTTCCATTCAGTGGTGCCGGTACTATGCGCAGGTACTATGCGCTGATTGGTCAAAACTGCCGGTAACTGATTGGCCAGAAGTGTCGTCACTGGGTGCGTCATGAGCGCGACATAAAATACAGGATGCAGGAGTCTATTTCACCATTTTTCGAAAAATAGTAGCGCGCAAATACTTCGACATGGCGACTCTGCATAAGAACACTCCATGGTCCAACGACGAGGTCCAGACTGTCCTGTGTTTAATCGGAGACGACAAAATACAGAGAGCTGGACGGAGCCGCCCGTAACGAGCAGGTCTTGCCGGGAGTCGATGTCCGCTCACGGCGTAACACAGCAACTCCAATAACTCTGCACACGCCAACGGTAAGTTTTTTATTTTCAGCCTAAGAGCAACGTTTAACTACTGCTGAGAATAAACTCGCTTAAACAAGACATTATAAAAGTAACATCATGTGTGTCGGTAATCTCTGTCCGTCTGTTTACACGAGACAACGTAGTTGGCTAGCTAGTTAGCAATGTCGCTATTAGGTGCTCAACCTACAACAAAACATTACGTAAACCTGTAAAAGAAACCAGATTTGTACAAGTCATGAATTAGACTTACTACCGTGTAACGTTTTGTCTTTGCGTGTTAAAACAGACTAGACCAGAATATACAGTATGGGTTCTATATTTACATTATAGACAGAGAATGAGCATCGGATATTATATGTCTATATTACACTTTTGCAAAAAGACAGTATATTGCACATGGGATGAGGAGCCTGGTTATATGTTGTCTACTGAGAGCTAACAGCTGCAGGGAGGAATAAAGGATAATAATAATGATAAAGCTCCTTCATTTAGGGTGTTTCAGTCTGTGGCTGAATATATATATATTGTTATGCGTGTAATTACAGCGTATGTATACACTTCTTTTGTTCAAGAATCCCATTCCATATGTGAGGAGTGTTCATCCACCCCAGCAGAGCCATCAGCTGCTTCGTTATCGGGGGCACCAACTTCGCCACAGACCACAGATCTGTGCAACTGGTAAGAAATAATAAACATGATTTACAGCATTTGTGTATTTCCTTAATGGTTTGATTAATAACCCCTTTTCTCTTCTCTATAGTGTTATGTAGGGAAGAGAAAAAGAAGCACACAGCTGTCCTCGCAGAGCTTCAGGTGGAAGATGTTCAGTAGCAGGAGTGGAACCGGACACAACGTAACCGCCACATCACGAGAGTGCTGCGTTCAACCACGCATTCCTTTGAGTGATTGGGCAGCTTGTCCAGGCAATAGGTGGCAGGAGCATGCGACCTATTTCCTCCCTCCTGTCCTAGGACTCCACCACCTATGTACAGTTTATTTGATTTGCTGTGCAATTTAACTTTGGTTTGCTGTGTTTTTTTGTTTGAATAAACAACAATGTGACTTATGTGATTACGTCATGCGTATTTCTTTTCTTTTAATTGTGGCAGCCTTTACAAACAAAACGTATACAGACAAAAGGAGACATCTCTGCAGAAAGTACAAACTTTTATTTGTAATTCAGTGAAAAACAGTACAATAATAAAGCATTTTACAAATTCACAACAAGTGACACATCAGGCCCTCACCTACATCTCTGCCATCCTCTACACCCTGTGCCACTGCCACCACAGGTTCAACCACTGTAGCTGCTGTGTGTGCATCTCATTCAGTGTCATAGGTCTCACCATGATTTTCACACAGGTTATGCAGAGCACAGCAGGTCATCACCACCATGGATTTCACCAGCTGGACATCACAGTCATTCCTTTTCAGGAGTGACAGAACCATCTGAAACACACAGGCAGCATGCTTACGTTAATACCAGAATACCAAAAATAGAGATTGCTTTCGGTCATTACTACGCTGTACAATTGTACAGTACTATGTAGAAGTCTGAGGCCACCATTAGATTGTTGCTATAATGACAATAGAGGATCATTATTTCTATTTCACCATACTGGAACACAATCAGAATATATGTATGCAGTTTTTTGTTGTTTTAAAAAAAACATCCTCTACAGGTGTCCAGTATTTAGTGTGATCGACCCTTACACTTGAACAATAACACAACTCTGTTAATACTGGAGTGGAACCTTAATTAATGTTTCTGGTTCAAGACATGCGTGAGTATTACATACTCAAAAAAACAACATCGTTTCTGCACAGTACTGTATATGAGCTAGTTAGCGATAGCAACTATATTAGCTTACCCTCACTCGTCGTCTCGTAACATCTCATCTTCAGTTTCATGATGTATGACTTCCCAAACTTCTCTGTACTCCTCCACAGTATTTCTTCTTGCCGCCTGTAGCTTTTTCTGGCGATCTTCTCTTCTGTGTGTGAACAAATGCCACAGACCGAGCAACAGAACGAGTACACGTCCGTCATTGTTTATATGCGTGTGTGTCTCGCGTATAAGACGTCATAGCAGTTTCGCGCAGCCGGGTTGCAGCCGTGTTGTGATAACCACGCCCACGTTGAGAAGGTACGTTCTCTGTAGTGGAAACACAACTAAACCGTGCCGTTTCGTGTCGTGTCGCTCAGTGCCGTGTAGCCCGGAGCTAGTGGAAAAGCGCCATTAGTTTCTGCCTGTAAGCAGGAATCAGGTGGACCATGACGTGGCAGAGTGTCCCAGTACATCGTGGGGAACGGCGTGATAAGCATCCCTGACTGTGGTGTAACAGTGATCCAGAATGTTCTCCTCTCTGGTCGGGCATTTAATATGCTGTCTGTATTTAGGGAGTTTGTGCGTGAGATTACCTTTGTAAAGTCCCCAAGGACAATAACTAAAGAGTCCGGGTTGGTCCGCTCCACACACAATATTTGATCGGCAAACGAGTTGTGCGTCCTGCACGTTGGCATGCGGCGAATGTAAACACCGACCAGAAAGAATGAAGCAAACTCGCGGGGTGGATAAAAAGGCTTACAGTTTATGATGAAAGATTCCAGGTCAGGAGAACAGTGCTGCTGGATCAGTGTAACGTTGTTGCACCAACCACAGTTGATGTAAAAACAGATTCCTCCACCTTTTGTTTTGCCGGAAAGTTCCGTGTCTCTGTCTGCTCTGTAAAGTTGGAAGCCTGCCAGCTGAATGTTGTATCCCTGTTATGTTGTATTTTATTTGCTGTTGATTTACCTAACTGCAGTTCTAACAGCAAAAATGAACGTAAGTCACTCACTCAACATTGACCATCCCTGAGTCAACTGAATTTACTTGGTGCAGCCTTGAATTATGAAAATTTAACAGAACTGCAAACTACTGCATATCTCCAATTGTGGACACAAGATGTAATTGTCCATACTTTGTAAAAACACATTACTGCATAACATCCTAGACAAATGCAGGTATAAGTTGCCTATAAAATTTCATTCTGAACCAACACTGTTAAACACTGAGAAATACCACTAACATAATGTTAATGTTCAGTCATTTATGACAAATTATGCAATTCCAAAGGTTGGAGCTTGCAAAATTCCCTCTGTCATGTATTTTTTGAAGGCTTGATAAGAAGGAAGAGTGCATCGGTAGGTAGAGTACAAGAAGACAAGTATTTGCCTCTGGGAAGATTTTGCTGCCATCGTCGAGAAATTGGATTTGTGGCTGGTTGGGAAATCCAAGTGGAGGCACTGCTGATGCTCCAGAGGCAAACTCCAAGACAGTCTCAAGTGTGATAGGGCCAGCTTGCTCTTCTGTTGGACACCAGGTAGAGTTATTATCAGACATGTTGAATTTAATTCGATTACTTTACTTAGTACTTAAGGATTCTCTTTTTTTTAATGACAAAATGCAAACCTTCAATATCAATCAACCAGTCTCTCCAGAAGCATAATTGTCTGGTTTTCTCAATATCTTCTATTGCTGCCCTGCAGGGAGAAGTCCACTGTGAAAAGACTACTCAGGTCCCTGGCCTGAAGTGCTTTTTCTTCACAGACAAACATCTCATGGAAGAGGGCAGGGTATTTATGGAGCTGTAATCCAAGAGTCTTGAAGCCTTCCGCAAACCTGCAAGATAGAAATATCCCTATTAGGAGCTATGAATGAATGTAGAAACGGAAAGTGAGTGAATTTCCTAGTAATATTAATGTTTTGTAATGGTTTAGATTGAAAGTTTGCTCACATGGATATGGGCCAATCAGGTACACCAGAAACACTTCCATAACCCCACTCAGCAGAACACATTATTATATATTTTTCAACCCTATGTACTTAACATCAAAAGAAACTATGGCTTCAAAGGACAGAACAGACAGAACAGAGTTGAATAAGACCCTCTACAGTATCAGCACATGAACATCACATAATTGAAAAGAAAACATTTGTTCAAGTTCTGTTACAGATTAGATTGTGCAGGTAAACGTTAAGTTTAACTGGCTGCATGCTTTATTTACATTAATAATACAAGGCCAGGAATTGCTTACTGGTCAATAGCGTACCTCATCCTTCCATTCATGAGGAACTCTACAGCAGAGCGAACAAGGGAGTCTTTATCTTCCATTTTTGTCACATGAGGGAACCTATAATGCTCAGGCTATCTGTTGCTTCTCCAATGGCGATATTTGCATCCTCAACAGTTTGCTTCTTGTATGTGAGTGAATTACAAAAATGTATATATTCAACATATACAAGTTCAACCAAGTTTTAATATGAATACCAAAATTAATTCTTTATTAATGTTTATACTCACTTTCATCAGCTGTTACCGGAGTGTGTGATCGCTAACATCTTAAATTCTGACAGGGGCTGTTGGTAGCCCACAAATCTGTTGGTATAGCCTGTCTGAGAAGAAATGTGGACCCACTCCTCCATGGACTACACAAACAGAAATCATTTTTGCCACCCACATATGCATCTTTGTGTCCATGGCTGCAGTAAGTGAAGAGACACAGTAAACTATTAGTTTCAAGCTCAACCACTTACCAAAAAAAGATACAGTGGTATACAAAAGTTTGGGCACCCCTGTAATTTTTCATGATTTTCCTTTATAAATCATTGGTTGTTTGGATAAGAAATTTCAGTCAAATATATCATACAGGAGACAAACACAGTGATATTTGAGAAGTGAAATAAAGTTTATATAATTTACAGAAAGTGTGCAAGAATTATTTAAACAAAATTAGGCATGTGCATAAATTTAGGCACCCTTGTCATTTTATTGATTTCAATACCTTTAGCACTAATTATTGGAACTCAAAATTGGTTTGGTAACCTCAGTGACCCTTGACCTCCATACACAGGTGAATACAATCACCAGAAAGGGTATTTAAGGAGGCCAATTCTAAGTGTTTTCCCTCTTTGCATCTTCTCTGAAGAGTGGCAACACGGGAGCCTCAAAACAACTCTCAAATGACCTGAAAACAATGATTGTTGAACATCATGGTTTGAGGAAGGATACAGAAAGCTATCTCAGAGATTTAAGCTCTCATTTTCAACTGTGAGGAACATTGTGAGGAATTGGAAGACCACAGGCACAGTTCTAGTTATGGCCCGAAGTGGCAGACCAAGAAAAATCTAAGATATGCAGAGGTGAAGGATTGTGAGAAGTCAGTCAACCCACAGACCAGCTCCAAAGACCTACAACATCATCTTGCTGCAGATGGTGTCGCTGTGCATCGTTCAACTATTAAGCGCACTTTACAAGGAGATGCTGTATGGAAGAGTAATGCAGAAAAACCCTTTTCTCTGCACCCGTCATAAACAGTCGCTTGAGGTAAAAAATAGGTACTAAAATAGAGTTATTTGGGCAAAACAAGGGGCGTCGTGCATGGTGGAAAACGAACACAGCATTCCAAGAAAAACACTTGCTACCTACAGTAAAATTTGGTAGTGGTTCCATCATGCTGTGGGGCTGTGTGGCCAGTGCAAGGAACTGGGAATCTTGTTAAAGTTGGGGTCGCATGGATTCCACTCAATATCAGAAGATTCTGGAGAACAATGTCCAGGAATCAGTGACAAAGCTTAAATTGTGCCAGGGCTGGATCTTTCAACAAGACAATGACCCTAAAGCACTGCTCAAAATCTACTAAGGCATTCATGCAGAGGAACAAATATGACGTTCTGGAATGACCATCTCAGTCTTCAGACCTGAATATTATTGAACATTTGTGGTGTGATTTAAAGCGGGCTGTCCATGCTCAGAAACCATCAAACCTGACTGAACTGGAGATGTTTTGTAAAGAAGAATGGTCCAAAATACCTTCTGCCAGAATCCAAACTCTAATTAGAAGCTATAGGAAGCGTTTAGAGGCTGTTATTTCTGCATAAGGAGGATGCACAAAATGTTTCTTTTGTGGTGCCTAAATTTATGCACATGCCTAATTTTGTTTAAATAATTCTTGCACACTTTCTGTAAATCATATACATTTTATTTCACTTCTCAACTATCACTGTTTGTCTCCTATATGATATATTTAACTGAAAATAGTTATCCAAACGACCAATGATTTATAAAGGAAAATCATGAACATTTACAGGGGTGCCCAAACTTTTGCATACCACTGTATTTGTAGCTGGATGTCATGCAGATTAAACTTAATTCCACATCCACTAAAAATCTGTAGAAAACCTGACATACAAAATGACAAGACAAACAATCACTGATTGTTTATTAATCATTTTCTAACCTTCCATGCTCAATACCAGTCGGTGGTCGTTTTCATGGCCCTCAAAGATATAACAGCCATGCATAGCTTTCATGAGCAATCCACCGACCCATCTGCATTCATGTCTTCATCAACAAAGACAGCGTCAAGTTTTGCTTCTGGGTTGAAGCGTCGACGCTGAAATGCTTGCAGGCTGCATTTAAAATGTTGCTCCTGCAAACATTTATTTGGTTGCTGGTCGGACACAAATTGAAGTCCACCCCATTGACCAATTTGGTCAAAATGGTCTGTAGATTAACTCTGGAAATAGCTGAAAGATGAAAGTTTTAACTTTTTTTCAGAGCAGCACATTTTCAATTAGGTATGAGTTCAATTTATAGTTCATGTAACTGTTTTTATTTTAGTTTTTGGTTTTGATCGAAGGATAAGACCGAATGCCATAACATCTATCAGCAGCTGTTGATACTCCAAATAGTCATCATCCACATGTGAGAAATGTCTAATGTACTCCCAACAAGCTTTGACACATACTCATTCACAGGCCCCTCTGGTGGAAATGAGGACAAAGGAGACTCAGGAGTCTGGAGGCCAGGAGAGACGGGCATTTCATTGTCATCATCATCAAAAATTACAATTGGTGTGTGGGCCAACAGTGGGCAACAGTAAAGTATGGTGATGGGCTGGAAGTAGGAGGAACATGTGGAATTGAGAGTAGCTCAGTGGAGGGCAGAGTGAGCTGCTGTTGGTCAACATCCATCTGCTGGGAAATCCATTCCTAACAGGTCAAAAATGACAAATGAGCGCTTGGGAGTTTTTGAATTATGATTAAAACATTCAATTATAACTACCTCAACATCCATACTAGACATCCAAAGGACACAAAGTGTAGAGTTTGTTTAGATCCCCTGGTCTACAATCAAGCCACCTGAAGGGCTCTCGATGGCTATATTAGAACCAGCCTCCTGCACCTTGAAAACTTCACTGGCTGCCTCATCTTGACCAACAAAGTCAAACAAAACCTATACAAATAACTAATTTCTTGTGTCTTAATTTTTGCATGCTATTAATAACATAAAAAGACATAAGAGTAAGCCATTACCTTGATTGGCTCTGATTCAGTGAATTTTCCAATCTCCATCGAACCATCAGGATACTTGAACTTCAAGGTTATCCCATCTGATGGTTCCCCACGATCAGCCATTCGCTGACATCGTTCCTTAATGGCCTTTCATGTACACAAAGATGTCAACGTTAGTAACAGAGTGCAAAAATTAAACAAAAGTTTTTGCATATAGCTAACCATTCGTTGTCTTTCCTCAATATTCTCAAGGGTCCGTTTCCTGTAATTATAAGAACATACAAGACATAAAGTCACATCATTATAGAAGAGAAATTAAAAAAAGAAAAAAGCAAAATTGAGCAAAGACCAAAAAGAAAACATACCTTCTTTTGGTCTGCTAATAGGGACTTGTGATATTCTTCATCCTGCTGGGAGCGTAGTGTTGGCGATTCCTGAAGGGCCTAGACAAAGTTGATTATAGCATTGCTTAAGTATCACAATAAAATGTTGTGTTTATCATAAAAAATTATTACTTTACCTGGGCGGTAGAAACTACTTGACTTTGGTCTACTACTGTGTGTGTGGTCTCAGAGATGAGAGGTAGGAATGACCTCTCTGGTATCACAGGTGGTTGCGGAAAATCCTGAGGTATTAGGGCTCAGAAATTAATATTTGTTGATGGCATTCACATGATCATATGAGGCATTATGCAAAAGATTACGTTTCATTTGAATGACTTTGACTAATTTAGTGTAGAATGTACATAATGCAATTGCTGAATGGCCTAAAAAGTCAAATTACATCTGTCTGTCATCGAGCACAGAAAAAAAGAGCTTCTTAAATTGTATGCTGCTTCTCATGTATTACCTGATGTGGCGCTACATTTTCATCAGATAATTGTAATGTTTGACTGGTAGAAGGAGAGAACAATGGGGATTGGGCATTCCAGTAGCTGATGTGCTCTGTGGATACAGATAAATGCTTTACAAGAAACACCTATATCAGTAAGACAACAAAGTGACAGTGCTTTTAAATTAAATGAATCCATACCTCCATTACTTGCACACGAGGCAATATGTAGAGCCTGCTTTTTCCAACAGCCTTTTTTAGCTCCCTCACAGAGCCAGTCTGTTGCTTTTTAAGCTTGACTTATTAGTGGATAACATTGGCAAATGCAGTTATTTGTGGCACATTTTAGGAGTTGCTGTATTCCATTCTATATTGCAGTCTAATGTTTACCTAATCCATGACTGGCAAACTGCTGCAGATCAGCTGCAGAAGGAAGAACATCAAAATGTGGGCCGGGAAGGAGAAAGAGTTTCCCCCTCAAACAGGGTTTGCCCGCCTCCCAAGTGATCCTAACAAACATAAATTGGAAATACAGAGCCTGTCACTTCTTCTTTTTATATTATTACTTATGCAACTGGTGAACATCTTTAACTTGCATGGACTGAAATTCACCACATTATATGTGAAAAGAACAGCCTCGACAGCCTGTGTATTCATGCCTTTACATGTGCAACTGAATAACTAACGTACATTGGTTTATATCGGTGTAATAGACAACATATAGGCTATAGCTATTACTGTTAATGGTTTCTAATTTCGTTCCTTGATCTTTTTATATTTCCATCTTTTATTAGTTATTTGTTTTGAGTCTTAAATGTATGGATTTTCGATAGAAAATCAAATCATTGCTAGCAAGTCGTTTCTCTCCCCTGTCTGTTTCCACACTCTTAAGTCACGTAGGCTACTTGAATGTAATGAGAGAAGGAAAGAGTAAACTAAAATATAGTTTATGATTTTATTATTATTACCTCATTTGGAGGCTTAGCGTGCCCTGGCGGTCGTCACTGTACAAAGGTACATAAGTCTCTGCACATAACGTATACAGTCCATTTTGCTAACATGCTAAAGCAATCATGCAAACTTACCTTGTGTCACTGGACAACGTCGGAAAAGTCGCCTTGTGGTAGAGAGTAAATCCTCCGGATCTCTGGATGCAATTCACATCTTGCACGAGAAGCTGCGTTAAAAAGCCGATCACAAATCGATGTTCTGTCCGTTTCCAGGTCCATTGTGGATCCGGCCAGCTGGAAAATCCTGCTAAAATGACTGCGGTCAAGCACGCCTCCACTCTGAAAACCGCCGGTCAAACTAGCTCCCAGTTATTTTGTGGTGCCTGTGTAGATAATACGGAAATGCAATCCGAGAACGGAATTCAAAATAAAAGCACCACAAGATCTATGAACACAATTATGGAAGCAAATTTGTGCCATTTTCCAAATTAAAATGCATTAACAGAAATGCTTTTTAATTTTCAAAATGGAGCTGGATTTTGTGACTCATAAATAAAATGAATAATCAATATTCCAAAATGCATTTTCATTTACAAATTCAAGACTGCTCATTCTGTGACTTAATTAAAATAATAAAGAAAATGACATTTAAGATTTACTTTTCAAAACATCCTCCAGCAAAAAGGTAACAAATTCAATTTGAAATGTCAAATTTGAAAATTAAATGCATTAACAGAAATGCTTTTTCATTTTCAAAATGGAGCTGCATTTTTTTGACTCATAAATAGAATTAATAATCAATATTCCAAACTGCATTTTAATTTTCAACTTCTAGACTGCTTATTCTGTGCCTTAATTAAAAGACAAAGCAAACAGAGAAATGCTTTTTTGTTTTCATGTTCGCGGCAAAAAGTGTTTCATAATTCAAATGAGTTCGCAATACGGATTGGAGCAGGATAGTGACGTCACTGGCCACTCCCCTTCTTCTGGCTCTGCTACACACACTCACACAAACGAATGGAGGACCATCGCGGACCAGACTTTTCATTTAAATATTGAAATGTCAGACATTTCCCTGGTAATTGTCGGAGATTAACCCACTTTTTTAGGATTGTTAAAGTAGTTTTAACTGATCTACAGTTCAGCATTATTGTTTGGCTCGATCCTTGTGTCAGAGTTCTCTGGAGCGCAGACTTCGTGTGACACAAACACACACAGCTGCAGCGTCTATGCAGCCGGTCACAATCAGCGGTGCTGTCCCTAAACACACCAGGCTTCTTATTGAGATTTTAGACGTTTCCCCCGGTAATTGTTGGAGATTAACCCACGTTTTTGGGATTGTTACGTTAGTTTTAACTGATCTACAGTTGTGGAAGACTTTTTTTCCTGTGACGGCACTCGACCAGATTGCCGTCTATCACTATGCGTGATATCGCCAGACTGAGACTGATTGACCAAATCAGTCTCAGTCTGGCGATATCACGCATAGTACCTGCTCAGCACCATAGATATACAAAGAGTAGATGTGTCGTCCGCGCTGCTAGCCAATACTGTCGTTTGACACTCCGCCGTAAGACATCTATACTCTACATATCTATGCTCAGCACAATTGAAGAACAAGGGGAGTGGCCAGTGACGTCACTATCCTGCTCCCATCCGTGTTGCGAACTCATTTGAATTATGAAACACTTTGCGGTGAACATGAAAACGAAAAAGCATTTTTCTGTATGCTTTGTCTTTTACAGCACAGAATGAGCAGTCTAGAAGTTGAAAATTAAAATGCAGTTTGGAATATTGATTATTCATTTTATTTATGAGTCAAAAATGCAGCTAAATTTTGAAAATGAAAAAGCATTTCTGTTAATGCATTTTAATTTGAATAATGGCACAAATGTGCTTCCATACACAATTTGCAGGTTCACATTCATTCATTCAGTCCATTATTGAATAAATTGAGCATTTAAGGAATTAATTAATTGATTATTTACTTAATTCATTTTACCATCCTAATTCTGATCACATTGAAGCCTTAGAGGATGGCGGCCATGACATTTCATCTGTGTGAATAATTAGTCAAACATAAAAATAAACACAATATCTAGTTTCTGATGAGGATTTTCAAAAGAAAAGCCCACTTAATAGTGCTTTTATTTTGAATTCTGTTCTGGCACTGCATTACCGTAATGTCGACTTTATACAGGCACCACAAAGCTGTAGGCTCGGTTGACTGGGGTAGTACACGTCAAAGCACTGTCAACAGTCACAGTTACGTTCATTCTACGTCATCACAATTTCAGATATCAAAAACTGCATTCTGGATAGGAAGAATTACAATTATGGATATCCACAATATATATACACAGATGTCCACAATTGCATTTTTACTAGTCATAATACGAATTGTGGATATCCATAATGCCATTTTTACTAGTTACTATGCATTTTTGGATATTGAATGGCTCAGGAAGAAACAGTTGGACTGGCACACAATTAAAGCACTGTTTGTGGCAGCCAAGGAGGACAGTGAGGCCACAACTGAGAAATTGTCACAAATACTCACTGACTCTGAGGAAGTGTTCAAGAAGGACATAGGGACACTTCAGGGAATTAAAGCAAAAATTAAGATTGAGAAAATTGCATGTCCAAAATTTCACAAAGCCAGACCAGTTCCATACGCAATCCGTCCTGCAGTAGAATCAGAGCTGGAAAACCTGGAACAGACTGGGGTCCTGTCAAAGGTCGAATGGAGTGAATGGGCCACGCCTATAGTTCCAGTCATTAAGAAAACCTCAAGCATAACACCCGGAAAACCTAGCAAGGTGCGCATATGTGGAGATTTTAAAGTGACTGTTAACCCAGTTCTCCGCACAGTACAATATCCCCTCCCTCGTATTGAGGACATTTTTGCTTCCCTGTCAGGAGGGAAACGTTTCACAAAAATTGATTTGGCGCAGGCGTATCTCCAAATGGAACTTGATGATGCATCCAAGAAATTCTTAACCATAAACACACACAAAGGACTTTACTTATACAACAGGTTGGTGTTTGGGATAGCATCAGCTCCTGCAATCTGGCAAAGAACAATGGACCAAGTCTTACAGGGGATTCCAGGGACCCAGTGTTACCTGGATGACATCATTGTCACTGGTAAAGATGATAACGAACACATGTCTAACCTAGAACAAGTGCTCACTAGGTTACGAGAATACGGACTCAGAGCTAATCGACAGAAATGAGTTTTTCAAAAAGGAAATCTCGTACTGTGGACATGTGATCAATAAGGATGGCTTACACATGTCACAGGACAAAATCGAAGCAGTACTGAAGGCACCGCCTCTTGAAAATGTGTCTCAGCTGAGAGCATATCTGGGACTGGTGAACTATTACCACAAGTTTTTGCCTAACCTGTCCACGGTCCTGCACCCACTAAATGCACTGTTACAGACAGAAATGAAATGGGAGTGGACTCAGAGTTGTGAGAAAGCATTTCAAGAAACTAAAAGCCTCATAACTTCCAGCGCATGGTAACACACTGTTTCCAGCTTTCGCTGCAAGGAAGGAGCAATTGTCAGTATGTCGTGGAACACTAATGTGTGGTTCACGTGTTGTGATTCCTCCCAAGCTACGCACCAGAGTACTGGAGGAACTCCACAAAGGGCACTTGGGTACAGTGAAAATGAAAAGTCTAGCTCGTGCTTATGTATGGTGGCCTGGAATCGACAAACAGATTGAAGACTTGACCAAAACCTGCTCTGGATGTCAAAAGATCCAGAACATGCCACCACATGCACCCCTCCATCCATGGGAGTGGCCATCATCGCCATGGCAACGAGTGCATGTCGACTTTGCCGGACCTTTCATGGATTCCATGTTTTTAATTGCTGAAGATGCACATTCAAAATGGCCAGAGGTTGTTAAAATGAAGGCAACTACATCAGAGAAGACCATCACAGTTCTGAGGTCTATTTTCGCCAGAAATGGCATACCAGAACAAATCTGCACTGACAATGGGCGACAGTTTGTCTCGGAAGAATTCCAAAGTTTTCTGAAGCACAATGGCATCAAACACTTTACATCTGCCCCTTACCACCCATCCACAAATGGATTGGCAGAAAGCTTTGTGCAAACTTTTAAGAAAGCCATTAAAGCAATGGACAGCGAAAATCGACCACTATAACACAAAATGGATAACTTCCTCCTGTCCTATCGTAATGCAGTGCATGCGACCACTAATCAGACTCCGGCAATGATGTTTCTGAACAGGAACCTGAGATTCCGCATGGACCTACTCAAACCAGATGTACGGCGTGAGGTGGAGAACAGACAGTTCAAACATGTGAACTCAAGGTCAAAAAGGAGCTTCAGTGCGGGACAGTCAGTTCTTGCACGTGATTACCAGACTGAAAAGTGGCAGCCTGGTACGATTTCCACCGTCAACGGGCCACTGATGTTTACGGTGGAGGTGGGAGAGAAGACTTGGAGACGTCATGTGGACCAAATCCTGGATATTCAAGCAAAAACAACACCGCCATGCCTGGACTCGCCAGACTCAGAAATCAACAGTCCTGATGTGGCCACACCAGCTTCATCTACTGAACAACCTGTTATCAGTGCTGATGACACACCTGATATAGTGGTAGAGACTCATTAACCCGGGGCAACCATTTCAGGACAGACGTTACCCAGAGAGGCGGAGAAGGCCTCCCCAGAGACTTGAGTTATAGATGGGCCTATAGTAGTAGGTGCAATACATTAACAGTGTTATACGTTATTTGTTAAGGGTTAATGTATTTCCTTGGCATAGTGTCCTGGTAAAGTTGTGTTACACTATTAAAATAAAAAGGGAGGAGTGTACCATATAGCCTACAATTCAATACAATACAAGGGACTACTTTACGTTGTCAGAGCTCGTTGTTACAGGTGCCTTGGTAACGCACATTGATCTGTATGTGTTGTTGTTAAGTTGCATCTGACCAGTAAAGAACCCCTAAACCTAGCTCCATTGTTCCAGTGTTTTTATTAACAATATAGTTGTGTAAGCCGGCCACATACACAACACATAGAAATACAGTCAGTTCACATCCAATATCCAACTAAAAATACAAAAACGAATCACTATAAAATAGAAGTATATAAATAATGATATCAAAATACAAAATCAATTGTCATGATACATTGGGATAGGGCTGGGCAGTATGACCAAAAATATATATCACAGGATTTTTCAAAATTCGAACGGTTTCACAGATTATGACGGTATTTTCTACCCGTTGAGAACAGAATTATTGCAGTATATTAACTTAGGATGGTCTATTTTACTGTCATGAATACTGTAGAATAACGCCACACTAGTACAGGTTCACATGGCCCCAGAATCATCTTGGAGGGATCCACCAAGAACCTTTTTAAAACCCTCATAGTATTTGCATCGCGCATCTGGTGTGCGTTGCATCCGCTGCATGTGGGGGCTTTCAATCAGCCAGACTGTCAGGCGATGACAATAACAGGACAAACTAATACAACGAGACATAACTACCTGTAGATATAGTTTATTTAAGTTTAAACATATTTCACAAGATTACCTGTTGTGATTCAACTTGGTAATTGGTGAGAAAATATTAATACAAATGATCAATTATTTTAATAATTAATTTTGTTATTGATTTTCTTAAAAACGACAGAAGCAGTACTGTTAAAGTAAAAGGTAAACATTTATTAAAGTATTAAACTTAATCAATAACAACAACAAACGTCAATCCTCTAATCTACAATACTACTGATAGAAGTGTTCAAATGTGCAGGAAAGGGGCATGGACATGAGTGCAGAAGTGTGTGTGTGTATGTAAAGGGGACGTGTCACTTCGGCAGCTGGTGACAGCGTGGGAAACAGGAAGTAAAACAAAACAAAGCCAAAAGGTAAAAGAAGGAGGGGTCTCTGACGTGACGGTTGTCACGGCGACGCTCCTCCCACTTCCGGTTTGCAAAAGGTGGCCGCTACGTCACGTAAAAATGGCGTCACTCGCGGTTACCGAGAGGCAACGCGAGATGGTGGGAAGTGAAGTAGACAAAGGAACGGGTCTGATCAGAAAACTTCTGTAATCATACAGCTTATTCGGCTTGACCGACTTAAACTGTGGTTTTTACAGATCACGGAAGTTTCCTCTCAATAAGTGATCCCGAGCTGTGCTGAGGACACAGGATCGCGATACACGGGAACAAATCACAGTACAAAAGGGGAGACTCGTGAGGAGAAATAGAAACCGAATTCGACCACACAGTTTAGCGAGTGTTTGTCTCGTGAACCTGCCGTCTTACTGGTCAAATTAAGGCTTCTATTACGATCGCCGCTGGCGCTGTGCGCGGAGCGAAAGGCACAAAGAATAATAAACAATCGATCAGCTGGGCGGACGGCGTCGCTAAGTTTCCGCTAAACGGTCCGCTAGCTTAGCTCACAGGTATTATTCTAAACAAGTTACAGCCGTGTGTCGATGAAAGAAAATAAAAAGCACATAAACAATAAAAACACAATGAAATTACCAGGTGTGCACTACCCGTGTTTATAATAAGCTTTAAATTAACTATTTACCCAGACACAGTCCAACGGGTAAGGAGGGGTCCTGTGATCACTTCACGTGGTTCAATCCGTGGTTCAATCCGTTCTTTGGTCAGTATACCAGTATCGGAGAACAAGAGCCGGCGTCTCGTTGCGCGGCTCTGGGGCTGTGTAATACGTGGTTCACCAGTCACGACAGGGACAGCTGGTCGACAGTGATTAAGGAGCACGGTCTCCTCTTCTGCAGGAATAACGGGAATAACTCGCAGGTAGTTATTCACAGGGTCCTTGGATCAAAAATAAAAGAAAACAAAAAGGGGAAAAAAACAAAAATGGGGTAGGAATGGACAAAGAAAGAATCTTCAAAGCTTGGCCAGCAAGGATGTAGATCTTCAATGTGTTGATTCTCCCCTTAAACACATACGTCAGCTCCCGCGGACAAATACGGTTGGAAGAGGCCAAATTCTTCAGTTCATTCCGTTTTGATACCTTTGACTCGGGGGCGGGGCATCCCGTGGTGTCCACCAATGGGTGAACGGCTGCCTGCCGTGGACGTCATCTGCCGAATTGGGTTGTGGGGGATGAGTCCATCACAGCTGGATGCCTTGGGGGATGGATGGTGTCATTCTTTGTTCTCCACCATGTGTCTCCTGGGGTCTTTCAGACCGCCATTTTAGGTCTCAGCTGCATTCAGGCTTTCCCAAAGAGGACAGTGAGGCCTCACAGTCATGCTGGGCCCAACAATCCCCCTCTTGATCTGAAGGCTGGGGTGTAGGCCGCAGGGTTTGGATCAAGTGAAGGGTCTTGCTCTCACCTGACTGTTGGTCAGGTAAAGCCGCATGTTCTGGGAAGAAAGTAAAGTCACTGGAGTTCTGAGAGGAACAGTGAGAACAGTCAATATTTGCAGAGGTCCAGTTCATAGTGTATAGCAAGCGGATCGTGTCTGGGCTACCTGAGGGTGTCTGGGCAGACGACTCGATGCTAGCTATACAACAAAACAAAGCAAAAAAAACAAAAATATAAAAAAATACTAAATAAACATCCAATACAGTCATACAACATTCTTGGTGTGGTACAGGAAACAGTGCACCAAGAATGGATGATATTGAATTGAATGAAACAAACAAACAAACAAGATTGTGAGGGAGGAAGAAGGGAAGTCAAGTTGGTTTAAACGCATGTGTATCTCCGGTGGATTTGGTTAACCAGTAGCTAGACCAGGAATATAGGGCCAATTTCTGAACTGTGGGGTTCCCCTAGTTGGAAATTGTACTGCCAAGGTTATGCCAAGTGCACCAAACAAGAACCGGATCGAGTTAATGACCACATTCGTTATTGGAGGTGTTACTGCATGCAGGGAAGTGTGAGGCATGCAATCACACTGAGCTTCAGGTGAGGGAACACCTAGAGGGAATGTACACAACAGCAAACAACCAACAAACCAGACGAACAACTGCATTCTCTCGCTCCCCAGGGTCAGAGTCTGCTTCAGCCTCAGCGACTGAAGTAGGGTCCCCCTTTTTGGGCAGTCGGAATGACTTGTCCTGTCAGGCCCTGTCAGGCAGAGGAAAAACTGGAATAAGGATCCAGCAGTGGTTATCCAGGCAGGCGCTGCGTCCTCTTTCGAGATTCCAGCGCCTCTGCCAGGTACCGCTGGATCAGGCCCTCCCTTTTTTTTCTTCCTGTTCCTGGGTCTTCCAACTCTGTTTCAGTTCTTTCTTGTGAGGCGTGGGGCAGGTCGACCAGGCGGTGGTGAATTCCCTTACGAATGTGCCGCCTTTGAGGCCTGTATGCCCCCCTTCCATCAGCTTCCACTGAGAGGCCATCATCTTTCACACCGTTAGGGTGTTGATGCTGCTGCTCCACTGTGGCACGTGGTGCATCTCTTATCTCCTAGAAGACAGCCCGGCTGGACTGGGGACTGGTTGAGCTGTGCTCCCCCAGCTCCAAGGTCCCGGGTGCTGCCTTTCCAGGTTCCAGGTTCAGAGCAGACTCTGGGCAGGAGTTGATACTTGTTAGCGGCTGGCGGGTTACCTGAATGGCCGTCACCTGTTCCAACAGGTGCGTGGAGGTGTTTGTTGATCCTAAGGGCTTAGGTGTGCAAGCTGAGCCCAAATGCAGTCTTGCCGGCAGTCAATCAGTGGCTCCAGTCGGTCAAGGAGGTCTTGACCAATGAGGAGTGTCGAGTCCACAGATGTAGATGGGGTGTGTTAACGTCAACCCCTGGAAGGTTAGATCCACCCACACGTGCTGGGTGATCGGGGACCGATCCTGTGTGTAGCTCACGACGCTGAGACTACAAGGCTCGGTTCTCAGTAATTTGCCTCAGGCGAGCATAGCTCGAGCCACTTCAGCAAACGTGCTAGAGTGCATGAGGCTGATTTCCGAGCCAGGATCCAAAAGCGCCAACATGTCTATACACCCCCCTGCGGTAACGGAGGTGTATATGCGGTGGGCGCTACCTTGGCGGACCAAGTGGCCAAGGAAGGTCAGGGATGGAGGAGAGAAAGCGTCCTGGGGCATTGGAGAGGGAGGAGTTCCACCCTCTCCCTCCTCTTCTCCCCATCCGACGGAGTACACTCTCGCCGGAGGGGAAGAAGTCACTTCCCGGACTAATCCTGCTGAGGGAGAACTAGAGTCAGGTTCCGGCGGTGTCCTTGGGGGTCCGGGCAGGTGCTGCTCTTTCAGGGCTTTGACTGCCTCTGCCACACACCGTCGAACCAAATCCTCGATCTCTTCCCTTAACTCTTCCTTCTCCACTCCCATGTAGTTCCCTGTCTGTGACTCAGGGTTACAGGATCTCATTGGGACCTTATCATACCGGGTCCGCCAGTTGTTCGGCGACCGGTTCCCCTGAGGGGCTCGGTTCGGTCCGAAGTTAGGGGGAGCTCGCCCCCTTTGGTACCGAGGCCTCCTTGGTGGTGGTAAACGTCGATGGTTCAGGCTTCTTGGCCGTTTAGGAGGCTGAGCATGAGGTATTTCATTGCCCTCAAGTGCCAATGAAGCAGGGCCCTCAGTTTGGAGGCTGAAGACCACTCTGTCGCTGTCTATGCGTTTACTCGGGCGCGTCCGGGTCTCCCACACAAGCTGCGCGTATCTTCTTACCTCGGACGTTGTCATCTGCTGGGTCCTGCAATGCATCGTCACGTCAAAGCGGATGCTTTCCTGCAGGTTGTGCATGAACAACGACCGGAAGGACCGGTCTTCCTCAAGTCCAGGGACATTGCAACCCTGGAAATAGGTGGTCCTTAGCCGCTGGTAGTACTCTCGGGGGGACTCGCTGTTCTTTTGGGTGATCGTCATGTCGCTCAACGCAGCCGACGTTTCATCTAAGTATGGGGCATATTCCTCCAGCAGGGCCCTTCGGAGGGAGTCGAAGTGGCCTCTAGTACTAAGGGGAAGAGTCTCAATGAAAGCATGTACACTTCTGGACGTGGTCTTCCAGATGAGTTTCACCGCTTCTCTTTCACTAGCGTCGGGCAGATCGGCCAAGCAATGGCCAGCCTCCCTGAGGTAGTCATTCACGTTTGCGTGCTTCAAATTTGGATCAAAACGTTCAAGGTCATGCGCAAAAGACTCTAATTGGCGCATACGCAGCCCTCGGGGCCTGTGTGTTTCAACGCCATCACCTTCATCCGAGTAGCAATAATCACTCAGCTCCTCCAGGCGTTGTTGTCGCGCCCTCTCGTTACCTGGAGAGGTTAAGGAAGATTCTCGTATGGCGTCCAGGTCCGAGCCCCCCTTGACAGGGGTCGACAGGCTCCTGGCAGGTGGCTCCCAGGGAGGTGCTGGTTTGTCTCTGGTTTGTCTCTTGTTCTCTGGCCGCGAGGGCCAGAGGAGGAGGAGGGAAAGGTAGATCCCGAGGGAGAGGGAAATTTAGTTGGTGGAACACCTCCGGGTTTTCCCTGGGTGTTTCTGAGATCTCCCGGGTTCTCCTCTTCGGGTTGTAAGTGGGTCGGCCAGGCGGCTCAACCGGCTCGTATCTTCATGAGAGCATTGACTGCAGTCTATCCGGTGCTGAACGGCTTAAACTGTGGTTTTTACAGATCATGGAATTTTCCCTCTCAATAAGTGATCACGGGCTGTGTTGAGGATACAGGATTGCGATACACGAGGACAATACACAGAAATAAAGATGAGACACGTGAGGAGAAATAGAAACCGAAATTCGACCACACAGAATAGCGGGAGTTTGTCTCGTGAATCTGTAGTTTTACCGGTCAAATTAAGGCTTCTATTACGATCGCAGCTGCACGCGACGCGAAAGGCACAAAGAATAATAAACAATCAAACAGCTGTGTGGGGCGGCGCCGCGACTCAGCTGTACAGTCCGCTAGCTTTAGGTCACAAACACTATTCTAAACCAGTTACAACCGTGAGACACACACGGTGACGATGAAAGAAAATAAAAAGCACATAAACAATAAAAACACAATGGGGTGCACTCCCGTGTTTATAATAAGCTTTAAATAAGCTAATTGCCCAGACACAAGCTTCGCTTACTATGAGTTGCCTTCCAACGAGTAAGGAGGGGTCCTGGGATCGCGTCGCGCGATTTTACTCCGTGCTTCGGCCGTTTTCACCGGGATAGGAGGGAAGAGAGGTCACCTCGGTGCGCGACTCTAGAGCTGTATAATGCGTGGTCAACTGACTCACGATAGGGACAGCGGGTCGACAGTGATTTAGGAGCGTGTATAGCAACCACGATCTCCTCTTCTGCAGGAATGGTAAGGAATAACTCGCAGGAGTAATTCTTTCAGTCTCTGATCAAGAACAAAAGAAAGCAAAAAAAGGAAAAACCAAAAATGGGGTAGGAATGAACAAAGAAGAATCTTCACAGCTTGGCCAGCAAGAATGTAGATTTTCAGGGGTTGGTTCACTCCTTGAACACATACGTCCGCTCACGCTAAGAAATATGGTGGGAGAGGCAGAGGAGTAGTCTGTTTGAGCTTTAAAAGACTTCTTCTTCAAGTCCAGGGACATTGCAACCCTGGAAATAGGTGGTCCTTAGCCGCTGGTAGTACTCTCGGGGGGACTCGCTGTTCTTTTGGGTGATCGTCATGGCGCTCAACGCAGCCGATGTTTCATCTAAGTATGGGGCATATTCCTCCAGCAGGGCCCTTCGGAGGGAGTCGAAGTGGCCTCTAGTACTAAGGGGAAGAGTCTCAATGAAAGCATGTACACTTCTGGACGTGGTCTTCCAGATGAGTTTCACCGCTTCTCTTTCACTAGCGTCGGGCAGATCGGCCAAGCAATGGCCAGCCTCCCTGAGGTAGTCATTCACGTTTGCGTGCTTCAAATTTGGATCAAAACGTTCAAGGTCATGCGCAAAAGACTTTAATTGGCGCATACGCAGCCCTCGGGGCCTGTGTGTTTCAACGCCATCACCTTCATCCGAGTAGCCATAATCACTCAGCTCCTCCAGGCGTTGTTGTCGCGCCCTCTCGTTACCTGGAGAGGTTAAGGAAGATTCTCGTATGGCGTCCAGGTCCGAGCCCCCCTTGACAGGGGTCGACAGGCTCCTGGCAGGTGGCTCCCAGGGAGGTGCTGGTTTGTCTCTGGTTTGTCTCTTGTTCTCTGGCCGCGAGGGCCAGAGGAGGAGGGAAAGGTAGATCCCGAGGGAGAGGGAAATTTAGTTGGTGGAACACCTCCGGGTTTTCCCTGGGTGTTTCTGAGATCTCCCGGGTTCTCCTCTTCGGGTTGTAAGTGGGTCGGCCAGGCGGCTCAACCGGCTCGTATCTTCATGAGAGCATTGACTGAGGTCGGCCATTACATCCATCAGGGCAGAGTCTGCCTCAGCTCCCTGTGGTCGAGCTGCAGCAGAAGGGTTTCTTTGCCAGCTCATCCTGTTTGCTCGGTGGTGCGGCGGCTAGGCTATCACAGTCTTCAAACTCTGAGTCCTAATGTGGCGCACAGCTTCTCACTGGCTGAACAGTACAGGGTAGGATGCAAGAGCAAAAATAAACCTGGCCTAGTTAAAACAAGCAGGCAGCCTTGCGACAGCTAGACTGTGTACGGGGGATCAGCCCGTGACTTACTGATCACGTTTGAACTACCAATAGGGTGACAAACAAAACAAACACACACAGGGTTACACAACACAATTAAAGGGAATGTTAGTGGTGTTACTCGTCCGAGGTTTACACAATCTAACATACGCTTGACAGCACAATATCCACACTAGTTTGCTTCAGCACAATCCTAATGGCAGTGTGACCCCAGTAAGCAGTCACCATTCAGTATACTAGTTGATCCGATGATGTTTCTTTTCCTGTTTAGCAGGAAGAAACTGAATATCTGAGTAGCCAGTAGTTTCAGTGTTTTGTACAAGTGTGCCAGTGACAAGATAATATATTAAAAACCCTCACACTGGGCACCAATTATGTTGTGATTCAACTTGGTAATTGGTGAGAAAATATTAATACAAATGATCAATTATTTTAATAATTAATTTTGTTATTGATTTTCTTAAAAACGGGGCACCACTCCTCCAAAGTGAGGAGAATGACAGAGAAACTGTCACTTTACAACCTTCAAGTGTCTCTTGACTGTCAGTTATCACTAATTAATAACAAGTAAATTAGTATTAATTAATAATTAACAAGGAAGGTATGAGATCGTACACTGGCTTCTTTCAATTACCCTTTGTCACAAACAAGCAAGCACAAAAGACAGAAGCCGTACTGTTAAAGTAAAAGGTTAACATTTATTAAAGTATTAAACTTAATCAATAACAACAACAAACGTCAATCCTCTAATCTACAATACTACTGATAGAAGTGTTCAAATGTGCAGGAAAGGGGCATGGACATGAGTGCAGAAGTGTGTGTGTGTGTGAGTGTGTGTGTGCTCTTCCGTCTTTCACCAGCGGGGGGCGCTGAGTAAAAGAGGAAAGTTGAAGGAGGAAATGGAGTCAGCGGTGACGCGGAAAATTTTAATGGCGGCGGGAAGTGAAGTAGACAAAGGAACGGGTCTGATCAGAAAACTTCCGTATATCACGCAGTCTATCCGGTGCTGAACGGCTTAAACTGTGGCTTTTACAGATCATGGAATTTTCCCTCTCAATAAGTGATCACGGGCTGTGTTGAGGATACAGGATTGCGATACACGAGGACAATACACAGAAATAAAGATGAGACACGTGAGGAGAAATAGAAACCGAAATTCGACCACACAGAATAGCGGGAGTTTGTCTCGTGAATCTGTAGTTTTACCGGTCAAATTAAGGCTTCTATTACGATCGCAGCTGCACGCGAAGCGAAAGGCACAAAGAATAATAAACAATCAAACAGCTGTGTGGGGCGGCGCCGCGACTCAGCTGTACAGTCCGCTAGCTTTAGGTCACAAACACTATTCTAAACCAGTTACAACCGTGAGACACACACGGTGACGATGAAAGAAAATAAAAAGCACATAAACAATAAAAACACAATGGGGTGCACTCCCGTGTTTATAATAAGCTTTAAATAAGCTAATTGCCCAGACACAAGCTTCGCTTACTATGAGTTGCCTTCCAACGAGTAAGGAGGGGTCCTGGGATCGCGTCGCGCGATTTTACTCCGTGCTTCGGCCGTTTTCGCCGGGATAGGAGGGAAGAGAGGTCGCCTCGGTGCGCGACTCTAGAGCTGTATAATGCGTGGTCAACTGACTCACGATAGGGACAGCGGGTCGACAGTGATTTAGGAGCGTGTATAGCAACCACGATCTCCTCTTTTGCAGGAATGGTAAGGAATAACTCGCAGGAGTAATTCTTTCAGTCTCTGATCAAGAACAAAAGAAAGCAAAAAAAGGAAAAACCAAAAATGGGGTAGGAATGAACAAAGAAGAATCTTCACAGCTTGGCCAGCAAGAATGTAGATTTTCAGGGGTTGGTTCACTCCTTGAACACATACGTCCGCTCACGCTAAGAAATATGGTGGGAGAGGCAGAGGAGTAGTCTGTTTGAGCTTTAAAAGACTTCTCCTGGGGGCACGACCCCCAAGAATCTCCACCAATGGGTGAACGGCTGCCTGCCGTGGACGTCATATGCCGCCCTGGCTAGTGGGTCCCTCACAGACTGGACCCCTGGTGGGATGGTTTGTTCCTTTGTTCTCAACCATGAGGCCTTTTATGACCCCAAACTTTTCACCAGGCTTTATGACTTCCAGTAGGCCTCAACAGATGACAATGGCTAGGCCCAACAACTTTTAATAACATTTTAACCTCTTACGATGCGTAAATTTCAATCTGTAATCAACAGCCCTCACGCAGCGTGGTCGATGAGGAAATACGGCGGAAATATTGCTGGAGTTTGTTGTAAACTGTGTCCGCGACCGCGAGTGTTTCATGTGGCTGACGACTGCCAGATGAACAGCAGCCTCAGGAGAGTATCCACTCGCTGGAGAGACATCCTGATATGCCAAATGGAAACTGGAAATTCAACTCTCTCACACATACTAGTATACTTGCATACATTGCATTTCATTCTCTCATACATTCACTATCATGTTGTTGCATCCATAATAGAGAGTATGATAGTAAATGTACGTGACTATAGCAGTGTTTGTGAGCGAGTATGATAGTAAGTGTGCACGACTATGATAGTGTTTGTGAGAGAGTATGATAGTGTTTGTGAGAGAGTAGGATAGAACATGTGAGCCCAAGACTGAATTATTTCTCAAACGGCCTCCCAGCCATAGTGAGAGTTGAGTTCAGTGGCAGTACAAATATTATTTGTTTTTTAAAATTATTATTATTTAATATTTTATTTTTGTATTTCTGTGTTCTTGTTTTCGCTGACTTTCATATTACTGACTCTAGATAAACATGTTTGATCTTGAGTGCTATATGCGATGGGCAAATATTAGGCTTGATAAATCAATAATTATTGGCTAATATCAACTTAGACTGTGGTAAGAAAAACAAGTAATACATTTGCATCCTAAACTAGTTATTTATTAGTTTGGCTCTACTTTTATAAACATGCTTGTACTATGTTTTGTCCTTTTGCAGCTGATCTGCTGATATGAATACGCTCTACCCAGTACAGTATAGTGAGTGTGATGAGATCACAGCTGTTCAAACAACATAAAGGACATGCGTCTGTCGAGTAATTATGCCAACTGTTTACAAAGTAGATTGCTATATGACCAAACTTTACCCCCTGCTTGGCTCCTGGCTGGTGTCTGACTTATCTCCTTGTTTTCATGCTCCACCCTGTGGAGAATCACAGACATGACACTTTATTGCACCGATTATTCTGGTCTAATTTGACCTGTTCTCTCAAACTGTAGGGCTGCTACAGTCGATTATTAGTGTCTCAATTAATTGATTAGCGGTTTGACCGAAAATAGATTATGATTAGTGTTTCCCAAACATTGAAATTATGACGTTCTCTTTGTTATATTGGTTAGGGTTAATTATTTAAAAAGAAAAACATACACAAACCAATTAATCAATTGTCAAAAATACTGTAGTCTGATATGAATATAAAATGCTCATTCTTGGATAATAATGATTGTACACATGCAAAATGAAATATCATTATTTTATCTACAATTTCCACACCGGACCTTTAATTTCATTGTTTCATATTGAGAGTAATTGGTGTGTAAGTGACACTGACTGATTCAGAGGTTTATGTCAAATAAAACACCCTTCTAACAGACTTTTTTGATTTTTAAAGTTTGCATAATTATTTTTGAATTTAGCAAATTTGTGTTGTTATTTTCCCCAATCTTTCTGCCTCGTTTCATTTGGTAAGAAGAGAAATGACCCTTAAAATGGAGAACAAACACACCCAAAATACTATTCTCATCATTAATTTTTTAATAAACACAATTACACAATAAATGTATATCAAATGTAATCATATGGCTTTTATGTGTGTTTGGAAAAGATTATTCCTTTATCTTAATCTGTAATCTGAAAAATAGAAATGAAATGAATGATTTACCATTGTCCATCTTGATCATCGATTTTTCTCCATTATGGGACTAATAAAGGATTATAGAATCTTATTTGATCTTAATTAACATTGAGTGAGATTGAGTGAAAACAACATTTGGGCAGTTTTAACAGAAATCTATGTCACTGTACTGTGAGTAAATCAAATTTTCAATATTAATTTTATCTCTCATCACTGCAGTTTTACCTAAAGCTAGATAAGTTGCTGCTAATTTGGTTTAATTGTATTTCGCTATTTTCTATTTTGTGGATTTCCAGTATCACATTTTTTTTAGGTAAGTGCAAAATACATTTTGGTTTTGTTGGCAAAATTAAGGTTTCAGAAAATGAAATATTATATTATATCATTACTATATGGGATAATGTTAGGTGATCAAATACATGTAGTTTTGTTTAAAACATATACTGTCCAAAAGAAACATTGGCAAAGTCCGTTCACTGACTTTGTGACGCAATGTGATGCAAAAGCTGTCTTCAGTGTGACACAGTGAATCGACAACACACCGCTATCCAGAATAATGTTTATTGCTTTTGAAGATATTAATATTTCTTCTTCTTTTTTTTTTTGGAGCTTTCAATTATTTTCAGCATCGTTACAGTAAAACAAAGAGATGTCAGGTTCAAACCACTTGCGTTGTCATTTTTGAATGTGTACACACACATACAGACACAACAGTATTTACACATGTCAGTCCACATGGAGACTGGACTGGACTGAACTGGACTGGACTGGACTGGACTGGAGGAGGCCTTTTCTGTAGCAACTCAAAACATAGAGCTTTACAGTAACTTTACAATAGCGCTTTCACAACTAATCATACACTGCCACTGTTTGACAAACCATAGGCTATAAAGGCTACAAAGCTGTACAATATGGTTTAGTGATGATTCTGTGTTGGGGAAACTGGGTTGTGTCAAAAACAGTTAAACAGTTTTTGAATACATATATTTATGTCCTCCAGCTAACCAGATTGCCCTGCTGCTGGCATGGACAAAAAGCATTGATTGGAAATTAATTAAAGCAGACTTTCAGGGGGCGATTTAGGAAATAAAATTCAAAAAACAGTATTATTCACCTTTGACTAATTACACTTCAGTAACACTGGGTGAATTTTAACCATAAACATAAGTCTACCAGCGTATATTTGAACCAAAAGGGTTTGTATGTTGGGCATCTGGCTAGAAATGACCAAAGGGCACAATTAACTGGGATTGATAAAATCAGAGGCAAATCCCAGTGTGACCTCTGTCCTCAAAAAAAAAAAACATCTTCAGAGTGCATTAATAATTTAAACTTTGATACACCGAAGCTTATAATTCTTTTTTTCTCCAAACATGTTTAAATACAGAATGAAATCACAACGATAACAGCTAAATCTTATCATAGCGAGATAGTAATTAAATAGTAATATACACCATATTAAAATATATGTACACTGAAATATGAATACAAATGTTAAGAGCGGCCCAGCTCGTCAATGCTCTCTTTTTCTTCCCTTTTTCTTTAAAAAAAAGAAAAACAGAAAATACACAGGACAAAATAAATCAATATTCACATACCATCACAGTTAGCACTATTAGAAATATGCTTTTTTTGTTGTTGTTTTTCCTTAACATTTGAACTGACCCGCAAGAAACAAAATTGTATAAACGCAAAATGAACTTTGGGGCAGAAAGAATAGCAAGATCGATCATGGAGGTGAAACGGCCACAATGACAGACTGAAACACAAGGTGGCAGTATTTGACTGGGTCTCATACAGAATGTACAGTGGATCCTGTATCTAGATTCTGTAAAATGGGGTTGACTAGAGCGTTTTGTTTTATTAGTTTTGGGCTTTTATTGACATTCCACACTTACTGCCACCTATCATAGCTTTGTCTGTAGACGGCAAATTGTGAAAAAAAGAAAAAAACTGCAACACATTTTTACATCTACAAAGCATGGAGCGATTATTTTGTGAAAAACCAGAGCAGAAAGGACAAGATGGTGGCGTTAGAGACTGATGATGTCCCCCAAAAAATTGTTGATGACAAAGTCAATATTAGGGCTGGGCAATATATCGATTATACGTATATTGTGACATAATGCAAGATATGGTCTTAGATTTTGGATATTGTCATGACTTTTTACTGGTTTTAAAGGTGGTTTACAATTACAACCAGTTTCCAGTTGGAAAATGTTTTTTAAAGGTCTGAAAAAGCAGCAAAAGTGTGTCGACGATATTGAAAGCTGACTAAAATATTTAGTGTATAGTGAAATGCACTAAATATTTTAGTGTATTCTAAGATCATGTGATACAGATCATAAACAGTAGATATTTTATTTTAGAGTGTATTTACAGTGTATTGTGACTCTGCTTTGAGAAGCACAAACATCTCAAAAGAAAACTTTTCATGAGTCCAGAAACTATCCCCATATACCTCGTACATAATGAGGATATAGTCTAAAAATATCTTGATTATTTTGTAAGCCCTATCACACAGGCTTTGTCAGTGTTATCGTTGACCTTATGTAAACAGGGAAAGAGAAATTTTATAAGTGCCCTCTTTGTTTGTTTGAAGCAGACAAATGAAAGGAGAGAAGAAGAGAGTTATCAGAGCATAGACAGGCAAAGAAGACCAGAAAATGTATTAGCTGTGTACCATTTTCAGAGACTCTGTCTCCCTGTGTTTTGCCCGCAGAGCCATAGATGGGGAGAGTGATGGAGCCAGGGACGGCGGTGGAGGAGTGATGGGAATCAGGCTCTTCAGAGGATGGGGTGACACCGGTGGGGGCAGAGAGGAGTTGGGTGGCAGTGCGCCGGCTTTCTTTCCATCCAACAGGATCTGCGATCGGCTGGCCAGGCTGGATTCCTTCCTCAGGCCGAAATCGTGCTCATTTTCGTTCTCCGAGCTGCAGTCGCTCAGATCTGTGATCTCCAGGTCTGAGTCCGACTCTGGGTCCTGCTTCACCCCTCCTCTCCTCTCTGTGGGGCTCTGCCGCTCTGCCCCAGTTCCAGCTCCCAGCCCGACTGCTCCCAGCCCCAGACTGAGCCCCGTGCCTGGAGGATTGTCCTCCACCCTTTCTCCCAATGCCGTCCCGTTTCCAATGTCCGTGCGACCCAGCGACAGGCCCCCCGGGTAGGGTGGCAGGCAAGGCCTGGTTGGCTGACCACCTGCTGTGCCGTTTGCCCCCCTCTCACCCCCACCTGCTTCCCCTGGGGGGAGCAGTGAGGAGAAGGGGTGAGGCAGCTGGGAGAGGCTGCTCTGCAAAGGGTTGTGGTAAAACTGGGAGGGGTAGAGAGAGCCAGGGGGCAGTTTGGGGCAGTTGTTAAGGGAGAAGGTCCCTGGGAGATAGGGGTTGAATCCCCACGGGTAGTCAAAGGGTGGGTTGCGTGGGTACGGGCCCAGCAGAGACGGGGGTTTGGAGTAGCAGGGGGCACCTATAGGACAGAGAATCCATAGACAGAGGTTAGAACTCAGAGGGGGCCAAAGGTTTCTTGACATACAACATCCAAGAATGTTCACTAATTATCTTCAGTCATATTAGCAATTCTAATCAGCAGCCACAGGGGCCAAATCTGTCTCAACAAAAAACTGATGGTTCATTTATGCATGCCATTACTGTGAAGCACACCCACCTCACCCTGCTGCAAACCACAAAGACTCTATGCCACCATACACTGAATAAATAAAAAATAATGTAGTCTTCTGGTTGGGAAACAAACTCTCGGTGTAAAAGCTCAAGGTTTGTGATTTAACTGTCGCCATGTTACTTTTGAACGACCATCACTCGCAACCAGGCTCCTATTGGACGATACATGGCCGCCAATTGCGCTAATGTGTTGTACTGTATCGTCTATGTTCCACTAAATGGAAACATAATTTAACAAAAAAAAGAAAACCAAACATTTATTTAACATTCAGGTAGTAAAGAAGTACAAGTAGAAACTCAGGCGGGGATGAGACTAGACACCATCATTACTTTTTTTTAATTTATTTTTTTATGTTGTTTTTCTAGGGTTAGGGTAAGATTTTAGCCTTATTTATGAAAAGAACATTTCAGATATCCACGTCATTCTGGATATCTAGAATGAACTTACTAGGAGAAACTCCCATCTCAGATATCTTCAATCCAATTGTTACTAGTCGTAATAACATTTACCGTAATTGTAATATAATTGCACTGAAGTGACGTCATTTGTCCTAGGAAGAATGACATTTTGGATAGGAAGAATTTAATTACAGATATATGCAATACATATCAGTGTAGCTATTAAATGTTAAAACGACTACCTGTCAACTGATATCAACAATACTTTTATGGATATCTGCAATTATATTGTTTCTAGTCATAATTCTAACTGTAGATATCTGACATTACATTTTTACTAGTCATAATATGAATTGTGGATATCCATAATGCCATTTTTACTAGTCACAATGTATTTTGGATAATTACATTCTGGATATCTGGAATAGTTTTTCATTTTGAATACCTGAAATGAAAATGATGACTAATAACAACTGGGTTTAAGATATCTGAGTTGGGAGTTTCTCCTAGTAAGAATTCTATTGCAGATATCCAGAATGTTCATTCTAAATATCCAGAATGACATTGTGGATATCTGAAATCGAAAGGCCAGTGCTCATGAATGACAGAAATGACATCATTCAGCCGAGGAAGAATGTTGTAGATATCTGAAATGTTCTTTTTGACAAGGAAGAATTGAATTACAGATATCTGTAATATCCAGTCTTGTGATTAAATGTTAAAACAGCTTGCGACAACTACAGTTTGTGTGTTACATTTGTATCAATAATAGTCAAGCACTGGTTGCTCTAAAGTGGTGGGAATAAAATTAAAATTGGGCCAGCACTGATGACTGATATGAAATCACAGTCACTTTAGCAACATTAGCAATTCTTACTACATGTTCAGCCATGACAGACTCTGCGTAGCTAACTTAGCCGCCTCTAGCACCACGTGACGAGTGGGAGTCGGACATCGAACAACTCATCAATCCTTCAGAGTTTACATCTTTTCCAAGTCGTCTTATTTCTGTATGTTAAAAAGGAAATATTTGGATTGGCCACTGTGTGGGCTGTATATCACCACAGTGATTGGGTGGGGGGGTGAGTCACCTGCTTGAAAAATGTACTGGAGGAATTATAAAGAATGCATCAGCAGAGTTGTCCATGTGCTTCCAGAGGTTAAATGAGTGACAGGAGAAGATAATCTCTTGTTGCAAATGCCTTCTCTCCTCTATTGTCCTTATATGTGAATGTGAATTATTTTAGATTGAGCATTAAAATCCTATAAGGTGACGCAAATTAAATGAATCAGTGCACCGTAGGTGAACTCAGCTCCTTGTAAGAGTTGCTAAAAGAGAGAAAAGGGTGCGTGTGTGTATGTGTGTGTGTGTGTGTGTGGGGGGGGGGGGTCTGAGGTGATACTGGAGTTAAACTTTGATGAGCAAACAAAAGCGTTGCCTCTCGACCTACTGTACTTCCTTCCAACTGACAAGCAACTCAAACATTCTCTCTCGCTCTGTCTACATGTTGCCCCCTCCATCTCTCCCAGTCTTCCTCGCTCTCTCTCTCGTTCTCTCCTTTATTTACTATGCAGGGCTAATTTGACAGTGCTGAAGTCTGTGCGTGCTGGGCCAGGAGTAGCTGGCAGACACATGAATATTGAATCAGTCAGGCAGGTCTCACTTGCTTATGAAAACACAGTAATGGGCGCCCACAGGCCACAAACTGAAGCCTGCACCCTCAATTAGGGCCTTCCTGCCTGGGAAGGGATTAAGACAGCGAGGACACATGGGAGGGAGAGGAGGGTGGGAAGGGAAGGAGGGGGGGGGGGGACCTGAGGACAAACAGAGTGGGGTGCAGGGGGAAAGGAGTAGGTTGTGTGATGAAGACTGCATGTGAACATCTGCTTATATACTACACCTCTCTGGCTGTACACACACATTCTGATGCACATGCCGCACATAGGGTGTGAAATAAAGAGACACACGAAGCATTAACGCTGGTGTTTATCATGCAAACCTCCATGCTGCGTTTGTCCAGGTACAGAAAATGGACAAATGCAAATTAAAAACAGTTGCTGTAAATGTGGACAACTTCTCCGGTGTTTCCACCGCGTTTCTTTCTGCTCGTGTGCATAATTCACAAGCAAAACCTGGACAAGTCTCACCTGAGGTGCAGCCTCACCGTCTCTCTTATTTCCTTTAACAATAAATGCTCACGCCTCCCCATATCCTCAATCCTCTCCTCCTTTCCCTCCATGGTACCTCCTCCTTCCTTTGTTTAAGAAACTCTACTTTACACTGCCACACACACACACACACACACACACGCACGCACGCACGCACGCACGCACACACACGCATGCACACACATACTTCTTATACAGTACATAGAGCCTCTGTATGTATGGGAGCTTTCCTTTTCCTCATGAAGATGGCTTTGAGATTCCCTTTTTTGCACTGAAACTTAGTTAGTTAGTGTGTAAGTTTTCTCCTCACCTGAACTGAGGAAAGGGAATGTGTCCAGTCTTAGTTTGTCTCCTTCAGGCCCTGGTGCCGTCGTCCCTCGATCGAAAATGGATGTTCCTCTGCTGGAATCTGGCAGACGAGGAAACAGGGACTGGATGGCCTGAGCCACAAATGGAAAAAGAGAAAAAAAAAGTGTTAATGCCAGAGCTGAATACAGTCAATTTAAATATGACAATGTAGAGGCTGGATATCATGGATATTATGGGTATTAATGCACTGATGGCACAACATTGAGAGACTTTTATTATTTGACGGTATAATCATGAACATTGTATGTTTGTATATATATGATGGTGAGAAAATGTTCCGACTTCATTGGACAATAAATTCTATTATATTCTATTCTATTTTGATTATCTGTGTGTCTTATACATGTGACTGAAATTTACAATAAAGTTGACTTGAATTTTGTTTTATTTTGTCTTATTTATCCCACATTTTCTTGCCCTAAAATGTAGAAATAGTAATATTTTGCACGTAAAAAAACAAACAAACAAACAAAATAATAATAATTACTATCAATTTAGACTATTTAGACTATTTCACAGTCTAAAGAAAGATTGTCAGCTGTACAATGAACAACTCCAGTGACAGATCCAAAAATGGTTTATAAATTGAACTATAAATTCTCGGCAGTGATCAGAAATAAAAACAAATCCCCAAATGAATTTCAAGAAACACTGTAAAATCCACCATATGAATTCTTAATAGATAGATGTTCAAATAAAGGCCATATGTGATGCTTTTTTTTTTACATTCTCCTTGGCTTTATTTGATATTTGAGAGACTTGTTTTGCTGACGACATACTGCTGTAGTTGAGGAAAACTAGCCCTTGTAAATGTGTATTAACAAAGTGATGACACTACTTTCTTTCTAAAATATGATCTGATTCTGCCTCTCTGTTTTAGATAATTGTATTGTTATACTATATTGTGGATTCATACTGTAATGTTTCTTCTGTGTTAAATGTGAAATTCGGGAAGAGTAGCCATCTCCTGGTGTAATGGTTAATCCTAATAAATAAATAAACTGCTGTATCCTGTATTTGTGCTGTGCATATCATTAAAAATGTGTTTCTACACTTTAAATGCTGAGCCAAGGGATCAGAAAAGAGAGAAATTATCTACAAATCTGTGTCACAACTGTTTTAAAGTGGGGTGTTGACAGCAGGATCCAGCAGAGTGTGATGCAAACAGTGACACAGTCACAGCAAGGACACGATAAAAAGAGGCACCATGGGAGTGAAGGGGGTGAAAAAAGGGAGGTAGGAGGATGAGGAGGCTCAGAGACTCAAAGACAGGAAAAGTACAGAGTTAAATGGAGACCAGTGATTAAGATTGTGGGCAAACGGGTTAAATGACAAGAAGAGAGAGAGGGATTGTTGGCCAGTTTGTGTGAAGGGACAAACAGAGGAGTAAGAATAGAGAGAATGACAATCATTCAGGATGTAGGATGTATGTGTGTGTATGTTGATGTGTAAAAAACAGAAGGAGAAAAGGTAAAAAAAAGAAGGAAAAAAGTAAATGGAAGAGTTGAGGATTCAACAGGACAAAGGGGGATTTTTTTTTCTTCCTCGAAGGACTGTGGATCAATAGCATCTGTCGAAACATAGCTCCAAGTTTGAAAAGCGAGACTGTACTTGCGAGCTGCGAGATCTGCGATGCTTAACAAACTGCATTAATGACCCGCCATTGATCCAATCTGACGTGACCCCGTTTGCTCTCCATTTCTTTCATTTTCAGTCAATGACAGATGGATACGCCATCGGAGACGGGGATGAGAGAAGAGGAGGGGATAACGTCTCTCTTTTGTTTTAAGGACAAGTTAAAGCCTGTCCCCCTCCACGGTCGCCTCCTGAGTCTGTCTCTCCTTTATCCGTGTCTTAAAGATAGCACAGATGAATGACGGCTGATTCTCTTTTACGGTACTTTCAAGTTAGGGGCACGTTCTGGGTCATCAAGTGTAGAAATAAAATCATCTGAAGTCTTCTGTGTGGATATACAGTAATATCAGGTCAATTCAAATATTATTTTTATTGTTGTTGTTGTGTTATAAATATATAATTTCTTTCTTTCTTTTTCTTTTTTTTGTAAAAAAAAGCTTGCTAGTTAAGTAAAAACATTTTTTTTTTCAACCAAATGACAACAGTTGAGTTTTTTTCTCTCTCTTTCTGTGTTCTGACGAGACACTCTTTTTATTTATAACATTTATTTTCACTGAGCTATTTCAAAAATATCTTGAATGCTTGCACCATCTGCATCATTATTATTAGGGTAAATTCCTTTTTTTGTTTTGCTTATTGTTTTATTTGCTATAAATAAAATAAAAATAAATAAAGCTAGCCAGGGAAATTAAAAAATAATAATTTTTTTTTAAACAAAATCACAACATTTTACTCATTTACTATTTAATTTACTAAATTATATTCAAAATAGATACTCAATGGTTAGTTAGATTAGTTAATCATTAGTTAACATTAACTGGTGGATGATTGACCTAATGATTACATTAACCTTTTTGCATACCTCATTGTTTGCAAACAGTAGTTGCATACCCATAAGTGTTACCAATTTTAGTTACTTCACTATTCATACAAAGTTTCCTGTGTATTTGAAATACCACAAATTAATTTTTTTTTTCCTGCCCTCTGTGTGCATCATAGATTCCCGTATAGTATCAAATTGCTTCCTCTGACACTCAATATTTATCTTGTATGGAGTTGGATTATTCATCTGTTATGTTGCATGTAGGAAAATAATGCTCAAAGACAAATATTCACTAAAGGTTCTTTTCAGCCATAACTCAATAGTTGGTTAAAAAGGGGGACCCTCCAACAACAGCCCAATGGGTGACGACTTATTTCCTTGTTAAATGTTGGAGATTAATGCATGTTAATTGATTCTTGTGTCAGCTGTCGCGCTCATGATTCTTCCAGTGACGTCACTCAGGCTGTAAATGTCACATTTTAGTATCGGCTCAGCTCGCTTGGAACCTCAACAGAGCAGGTACCAAATGAAGCACCAGGTACCATGTACTATCGCTAATGGAGTAGTAAAAGAACAGAGTAGAACAGTGTAATGGAAAGCACTTTCTTCTGTATTAAATGTAGACCCCAGGAAGTAGCTGTTTTCTAGTGTCTTGGCTAATGTGGATCCAATTAAACTAAACCTGTTTATGTGTTTGTTCTGTGCTCATAAAGCAAAAGAAAAGAAAGGGACAGAGGGAGGGAAAGTATTAGAAAGTGAGTTGGTGCCATGAAAATGACGAGCCAATTGATCAGTCAATTGCCCTTCATTGCCTGCATGTGCTGTTGTACTGCACTATGTGCATATTCTTTGATCTAATAAATCATAACAAAATAAATCCCACACTCCCCATCTTCCTCCATGTTTCTCATACCTCTGGGGTGCAGTCTGGTGCAGTGGAGCCCCCATTGAAGTGATTCTGGGCCAGAAAGAAGGGAGAGTTGGCCATGTCCAGGATGGGATAGTTCACCAACACCACCTTACTGAAGTTAAACTTGTAGGTGAATCGTTTCCCTTTGGTTTTGTGCAAAATGCGCTTGTTGTAATAATACCTGCAGAAGAAAGAGTGGAGGACATGAGGAGGGGGGAAGGATAAAGGAAAAAGGAAGAGGAAAATGGAAAGAGGAGGGGAGGATTAGGACAACGCTCACATCAAGGTTTTGTGTTCCATCACTTAACAGAAAAGAATAAGTAAACAAGTTTGGCGCTGTGGGCGAGAGCTATGCTGATTTCCCACTGTTTTTATTCATCTCCTCCTCTTCTCTCAAATCAATTCGTCTGACTGACTTCATCCAATACAATATGGTCTGAGAAAAGAAAGGAAATTCTATTCAGCCATTTGCACACAAAAAGACAAAAATCCAAATCCCGCTGAGTACAAGAAGACCTTCACAGACAGAGAACGGTCGACAACAAAAATAAATATTCCTTTCATTGTGCACAAGACTATCAGTTTAAACACATATGGTGCATTTAAGATTATTACATTATTTAAAAACAACATGGCATCCAAGAGGGTTTTACAAGATACTGTGATCCTTAAAGATACTTCAGATGAATTCTACTCAGGATTCTGTGAGTAAAAAGTAAACAACAAAAAAATTTTTTCTCTGAATTCTGACGTTTAAAAGAAATTTTGTTTACAATAATAAATGACAGAATCTTGGCATCTAAAAACCTGACAACTACAACCGCCTGTGTTTCTTATTGCTAACACATTTCAAACAGGGTCTCCATGGTAACGACTTCAGGTGTCTCCCACTGGGCATGTCGAGCCGTCATCATGCCAGTTTCTTGTACCACCCACTGAGGTGTCACCATGTACAGTCTGCCAGGATGCCAGGTTGGAGGCAAAACATGGCAACCATCTGGCCAATGCAGGTAAAAAGGATCTATCTAACATGTGTGTTTTTTTTTGTTTTTTTTTATTATCTTTTTCTTCAGACAGACAACAGAAAAAAAATAAAATAATAATAATGCTAATAATTCATATAATTACCTACGGTTTCAGTCAGAGGATAAATCTTCAGAAATATATGCACTAGGTACCATAACAACAATCACATATATATATATATATAATATCAATGAGAAACATATTTTACAAATCATTGGAGATATTACTTGTTACTGTATATATCTTACTTTTCCCATCTTTTTAAAAAAATATAAACTTGATTTCTAATTCTCATTGTTATTTTTTCCATTACGTATATCTCATTTACAAGATCCTTCCATTTAGGATTACTCAAATTTTCATCTTTTAACAAATTTCTTGTAATTTGTTTAATTAATGCTACTCTTATTATTAAAAACAAATATACATCATTCTTCCTAATGTTTTCGGGAAGTTTTCCAAGTAATAAAACTAATGGATTTTTATTAACAGAGATGCCAAAAATATTTGATAGCTTTTTAACAGAATCTTCCCAAAAAACACCTAAAACTTTACATGACCAAAATACATGACTGTGGTGTTCCATTTGCACCCCACATTTCCTCCAACAGCTTGAGGTTATATTACTTTTATATTTACTTTGGATTTGGGGTGTCCTAAAATATCAATTTATAATCTTCCATGCAAATTCTTTCCAGTAGTTTGAGTTAGTTGTTTCATGTATGTTTTTACACATTTGTTCCCAATCTACTGGTGAGATATTACAAGGAATTTCATTTTCCCACTTGTTTTTTATATTGAGTTCATTTTGTCTATCTTGATGATTAGCTTGTATTATTTTAACTAATTTAGTTAAGAGTTTTGTTTCTGTACCACAGTCATATATCTTAAGCATGCATTTTATGAAGGGGTTTATTTCTTGAGTAGATTTATTTTTTACAACTTCAAAAAGATCACTTCAGAATCGAAATAAATAAGACTTGGGTAAGCCATATTGCAACGATAGCTGTTCAAATGATTTCATTTCTTTATCCCCAAACATTTGTCCAAATTTACATAAACCTTTGGATGCCCATATGTTAAAAGTTTGGTCCATTCTGTTAGGAGAGAAGTCTGGATCACTCCCCATTTCTTTCAAAAAAATGACATCTTCATTTAATTTTAAATTGTGACAGACTTCCCTCCATACCTTAAGTGTAGCAACTACCCATCTATTGTCTACATTCTCAATGTGTGATTTTTTGTATTTGGAAAAAGGGAGAACATCTAACGTGTGTATTTATGTATGGGTGTGTGTATTTTGGTGAAGTGAAAAAACCCTGCAAGATAGCCAATGACATTTCTGTAAATGCTGAGATTTCTTTGTTTCAAAAAGCAGACGGTAGTAGATGAGGGCTCAGCACTGAAGCCTAATTAAACACACACACAAACACAGCGGCATGTTCTTTCATCAGCACGTATAAGCCACAGTGGCTGCACTCAGCGCAGTGATGTGTATGTGTTTTGCTTTGCCTGGCAATTGTGCCATGGCCCTTAATTGAGCAATTAAGTGAGGCTAATTGAGAAGGCTAATTGTGGCCCCAGCCAATTCATAACAATTAGAATCTGACGACAGCACCCATTAAAAAGGGGCCAAAGGAAAGCTGTGGGGGAAGGGGTGTGGGCGGGGGAACAAGTTGGGGTAAGCATGTGTTTGCATAGGAAAACTGTCTGTGTGTGTTATGCACTGAATGTGTATGTGCAGTTTCTCACTTCTGAGGAATAAGTCCAAGCAATTTCAGTCTGGGTTCATTTTGAAATCCCTATTGAATTTTTTTTTTTTTCATTTGGCAGCTCAATTGTGAACTTTTCCATTAGGTAAGAAGACAGATAAGGACAAATTGAGGGTATTGACATAAAGCAAAGTCTCTACTTTTATCTTACCACTTTAAAAACAACAACAACATGGAAAACAGACACATAAAGTGAGGAGTCTGTCAAAGAGGAGTTGACAAGTTATACGTAAACTGCATTAGACGTGATAAACATCTGATTTAGCCGATGCCGGCGATGTAATTGCTTGACATTCAGCACATCAGCTACAAACACATGCTGTTTATACTTTAGTTTAATATACTTTACATGGTTGAGGGTCCAACATATATTTTCTGAATTTGTTTTCACAGCAGTTTAAATAAACCTCTGAAATCACTTCTTTGAACAAGCCCATTTTTTCCCATATGGGCTTAATTACTTAAAAACACAGTATGTATGTCTGCCACTGTGAGTCTCAATCAAAACAAAAGACCTACTCTGATGATATATAGAGTGAAAAATACACACAAAAACACACTGGTGAACTGGTACTATGGGTATTTTCTTCCTCAGAGATGGTAATGAGGATGATGTCATTAAAAGGTGACTGAAATATAACTATTTCACCTTCATACTTACATGGAACATATGTATTTTTTCTTTTCTTTTTTTTTAAAGCTGCAGTATGTTACTTTATCTTACTTTTCTTAAGACACACATTTATTAATGTCACTGTTATTGTATATAATTAACTCACTATATGATTACACTGTCCCTGACAAATAATCTATTTAAAACATAAATGAATACCTTTAAGTATGTTGGAATAAGTGTAGAATCGAATTGACATAAAAAATGTTTGTTTTTCACCGAATTATCCTTTTATATGTACTTTAGGCAAATGCTTTACAGAGGCTGCCAGCCAGAGAATCCATCAGGACAACCCAGCCAAAGACTGTGTTTCAAGTTTTGAAGCTGAAGCCAACTGCAAAAATGAAGCAGCCTGTGTTTTTCCACATCATACCTCAAAGCCCTGCTCAGCTTGTCGTAGTTCATGTGTGGTTTGCATTTCCTGATCCCCCACAGTCGCGCCACTTCGTCTGGGTCCTTGATGACAAACTCTCCGTAGTCACCCTGCCAGGCGATGACTCCCTGGTACTCCTCCTTCTGCAGCAGCTCCAGAATGAAGTGCCACAGCTGGATCTGCCTGGAGCCGGGGCTCGACTCAGGCTTGTATGCCCAGTCTGGGAAGGCGAACCCTGGACGGAGGGAGCAGGAAAGAGAGGAGGAGGAGGAGGATGAGGCCTGTCGTTTGTCCCGTTGCTCACCAGGGGGCTGGGGGCGGAGGAGTGCTGCCGCTGCTGTCTGAATGACTGATGAGTGATGGAGGTGAGGGATGATGTGTTTAATATCACAGCACATGCCTTGAGCAATGTTAGTCTGTGCTGATGCCCTCTAGCCTCAACAGATTGGTCAGTGGGATGATGACAGCTCGCTGGGAAAGATCTGATTGATGCCGCCCCAGTGTGAATTCGAAAAGCCAACTGTATACACATCACTGATGGAGCTAAGGAGCTTGTTGACTCATCCCACAAGTGAATCAGGCACTAACTCGCCTTGTAAAAACATTCAACGTACTACCAATTACCACCAGACTCAATTTGTTTCACAGTGTGTGTACACGGTTAATCTTTTTTTTTGAATCTTAACATGTTTCTGAAGTTTTAACACAATTATGTTAGCTTGTTCTGGTTTTCTGGTTTTATCCTCAACATCATGTGACCTGGGTTCAGATTAAGAAAAAAGTATAATGACAGAGAGTGTCATTACAGAGACTATACTTTTCAAATACACATTTCAAGTTGGCTCATAGCAGACCTAAAACAAAAAGAGACCCACTTCAGACCTGGTATTACCATCCCATCCTAAAGGTGGGGACACATTTGTCCACATTTCTGAGCTTCACAATAGAGACTGTCTCAGATGGAGTCGCCTGACCCACGGCAGTTTCACATTGTTTTTGTACTTATTTGTAGCCACCACCACAATATTAACAGTGATGGTCACATGATTTATTTTTTAGACTGCATTTTATCAGTTGTCAGAAGTCAGAATTTATGAGTTGAAGAGTCAGATTTCCAACTGTGAAAGTCAGTGCAACGTCACTGCCCCAATAGTTTTAGCCTTATCTGCACTTCTGCCATGTTTGTCTCACAGCTAATTGTACTGTTCAATTTTTATCTGTGGACATATAATATATGTTCATGATATTATCAGTTGTTTCATAGTTTGCACACAAAATTTAATGTAGATCGAGCCCAAGGAACATTTACATCAATGTTTTTTTCTGGGGAAAGTGGTCAACTCGGGGTGATGTCTCTCCATGGAATGCAGTTGTAATATCACGTTACAGCAGCAAAAATCTGACACATCTGTACAGTCAGACTTGTAAAAACATCACTTTGCTATTGCAAACAGACATGATGTGTCTGTGACATGTCTGTGACATGTCAGTGTATATTTGAATAAACGGCTGGAGAACCCAGATCCAAACTCATGAAGTCACAGTAGATGCACTGTGGATGCATTTTAATCCCGGGTGTTGTATGATACTCACATGTGATTGGATCACAGGAGGTATGTTAATACCAGGTCTGAACAAGAGATCGAAGGATGTAGTCTAGATAAGATCCTAAATCTAGATCACCATCAAAACAGGATCAACTCTTCCTTGAGCCAAAACCTAAATCCCCAGAAAAGTTGATCAATATCCATTCTTAACTCAAAGACACAGCCAGCAAACACCACATTCTCTGTGGAGTTTGTTGTTGTTCTTGGTATTTTACGGCATTTGGCATCAAAAAATTGCATCACTGCTTTTTCGTGGTGGAGGTAATTAGTGTTTATCTTGATTTCTGTCAGGAGCGATGATGGTGGGGGACTAACCTGGCGTCCAGAGCGCAGGCACCGGGGGGAGAAGCAGATCACTGACGCAGTTACAGTCCATGCCTCCACAACACCTACAAGAAAGAAAGTGATCCAGAATGAAGGGAAAGTTATTACATCACATCACTATTAGTTAACTTTGGAACCAGAGGAACATTTTATTTCATGGAAAATAATTTCTCCTTGAAGGCGACCCTGGCAGGTTTTATTTTCCTGAGCTGAAGTTGACTGTGAACTTTGCAGAAGAGTCCAAAGGCGAGTTCAGAAACATACCTTAAATCGATGTGAAATATGGTGAGGTTATGTTTCATGTGTTTTTTAGCCGGAGATCAGGTGTTTGATGGATGTAATCTTGCATGGTCACCCGAGGCTGTGTCTGATGTAACACTGTGCACATTCCTGTAGTGCATTTATGAATGGACGTTTGAAAAAAACAGGTCAAAGTTGAGCCATATTATACATTTAAAAACAGTTTATTTAAATAAGTAATATGGCTCTGTTGTTTCAGAGTGAAAACCTGTACACAGTGTGATGTTCTGGGTTAAGTTTGAGGGCCTGCCCGAGGAGATGGTGATGGGATTTATGTTCACTTGATTTCTTTGCTAAATACGATGGTTTAACTGGTTGTACTTTAAGTGAAATGTCTTCTCTTTGTTCGCAGAATTAAGAAAGTTTTAGTCTGAATGCAACACAACACAAAACAGCTGTTATGGCAGTGAAGGCAAAGTTGTGTGTTTGCATGTGTCATGATCCCTGGACTGGAAGTTCACCACATTCCAGAGAGAAATAGACACAACCAAAAACATGGTGAGAGAGCAAATGAGCTTATTGGGAATAAATCCGCCTCCTGTCAAAAGGCTGTAGCTGACTTTTCTCAGCCTATTTTAACATTGGGGAAGATGGTGTAACTCGGAGAGCTCAACTTGAAGGTTGTAGATTAAATTCCCAGCCCTACTAGTCTTTATGAATGTGAGAGTGAATCGGTGTGAATGGGTGACTAGCAAAACTGTAGTGTGAATCAGCTTTGATTGGTCATCAAGACTAGAAAAACACTATAAATACTGAATTAATTTTAGTTAGTCACATCAATATGTATTGTTAAGTATTGTAGTCAATAAAAGTACACACTTTATTTAATGGTGTAAAAGTAAAAGTTGCTAGAAATGTAAATAACAATGTACAAATACATGAATTTTGTACTGATAAAAGACATAACAGTTATAATAAACAGGGTATGAAGCACAAGCATTAGGCAACTATGATTCAATCTGTAGTAACTGAGATGCTTCACTTTATTCTTCTCAATATCTCAAATGTCATTTTCCATTATTTGTTTGGACAACACCAACCGGGCACCACAGGTGTGCACAAAAGCTCACAGCAGTCTGTATCACCTCATGCTTTCTTTTACATGCCAACAACAAGTGATATGACGAGCCTATTGCTTTGTTAAATGATAGGATAATGACGACAACGGCTCCTGGATAAATGCAGGCATGTGCTGACAGGAGACTTGTGATGAGAGATGGGACTGTGAGAGTGGATCTGGTTTGAATATCACGCTTGTTTTACAAAGCTCAGACGGAACAGACACCCTGACTGTTGCTACGTTGCTATCTTTAATGCCGGGTCTCTCTCTATCAATCCCTTCACTCTCTGCTTCTATTTAATTATGCTATGTGAATTTTGGATTTTCCCTCCAGCATTGAAATGGAACGTGAATTATTAAGGTGTGTTTGTATAAATTATTATTGCTAACTCCAGGCATTTCTCACTCTCTCACTCTCTGGTCGACCCTTTCTATCCATCTACCTATCTGTTACCTTGCTCCTTTAGCCTGTAGATTGTGGCCACTCTCACTCTCTTCATTTTTCTTGTTCTCAAATCTATCTATCTATCTATCTATCTATCTATCTATCTATCTATCTATCTATCTATCTATCTATCTATCTATCTATCTATCTATCTATCTATCTATCTATCTATCTATCTATCTATCTATCTATCTATCTATGTTTGTGTCTTCCTGATTCTAAGGAAATATATTAAAGGTCATTAGACCGATGATTTTACTCAGTGGCGGATCTAGAAAATTCTATATGGTGGCAAAGCGGTGGCCAGAGGTCTTGGCAGGGTGGCATGGGAGGACGGTATGCAAGAATCCCCAAATATAAATGGATTGAACATAACAAACATAAAAATACTTTAAAACTAATTACTGTTTTATCATGAACAACAGCAACAAGCCCAGTGCAGCTCTTAAAAAGTAAACGTATTACAGTTTTTCTCCATTGGTTTGGCTCATTTCTTGAAACAGAAATTACATTCAGTTCAGGCTTACTGTGCTAACTGTGTGCTACAAGTACTTAATCATTTGCAAAGATGTACTAAGACAATTGCAATTTGATGAAATGAATGAGAAATGGAATTCTCTGCTGCGAAGTGGTTTGGAGATTTGTCCATGTTGTTTTGAGAATGTAATTTCTGTTTCAAGAAATGAGCCAAACCAATGGAGAAAAACCGTAATAGCAAAATTAAAATATAAAATAAAAAGTGCAATAGTCATTGCACTTAAAAAAAAAGAAAAAAAAGAAAAATAATAAAAAAAACTTACGACTGATGACCCTCTTCCTCCCTGTCACTCCCTGCCTGTCTCACTTTCTGAATCTGCAGCTTTCTCCTCCTCTTCATCCCTCACATCCTCTTCTCCTTCACTTATTTGTTCATCTCCTTCTGTGGTCTTCTTCTGCTTTGAGCCTCCTGGTCTCTGCAGTTCACTACCTTCTCCTTCATTTCCCTCCTTCTCTTTCTGCTGTGCACTTTCTTACTAAAAACCCTTTCAATATCCCCACTTTTTGCTCTCCTTTTCATTGTTCTGCTCTCTCCAGCTATTCTTGCCTGCAATAGTCAACGTGAGAAGCTCTGGTTATCCTTGTATCACAGCACTGTAGGGCCATGTAGCTAATATGTATATATAACACATCTAATATTTATTACACACAACAGTTTATTCAGACTATTTAATGCTATTGTATTTGTTATGTTTGTAGGTCTACTGCTTAGCTAATCAAATCAATATGATCCATCTAGCTACAAATGGGTAGTGTGTTGTAACGCAACGCCCGCAATACGGCGACCCTGTGCAAACGTTATGGATTAAAACGGGTTTTAATATATTGTATGAAGCTGGTGTTGTCTTTACTAAGATCAAAACTAATCAAAGCAAAACGCTCATTTAATTAATGGCCGCGCTGTTATCACTGACGCTGAATAACCTTAGATTATATTCATTATAAATGTAACTTTAAGTTAAATTGGTGTTTAAACTTCACCTGGGGAAACTGACTTCACCTTCAGATGGTCGGGGGCCATAGTGAAGTGAGTCAGGGGCCTAAGATTATATTTACAATTTATTGACTTTTAGTCAATAGCTTGTGGCTATAGTGGCGGATGTTTTTACAAGCAAAATTTTTAAAACACAAAAGTTAGAGGGGCAGCTGGGGGCAGTGACGTGCAGTCAGGGTACCGTAGTCTGTCAGAGAAAATTTGAGTTTGAGTTTATGGAAGGTTTCATTATTTTTTTAAATTTTGTATTTTTTAATTTCAGATAACTTAACTACAGGTTTGAATTTGTCCGCATTTGGTGATTTTCATAGTCTAATAAAAGCGACCCAACAGCGCTGTTTTCTGGTCAGGCAGAGGCTGCAGAAGCCATTCGCCATTGCGTTCTATTACAGAGCAAAGGCACAGGCCTCTGCCTTTCTGTCTCATCGGCGTGAATGGGACTGTTTGCCCCATGCGCACTCAGTTTCCTGTATAGTTAAAATGTACATCAAAAAGCACAATGCTACGCTGCCTATTGATGTAACTGTACTATGTTTGTGCTGCATTTACGATCACATTGCTTTCGTGAATTGTCAACACACCGTCACGCCCTCTCGCTGTTTTGCGTCAATTTAGCGGGTAGTGTAATGATGGCTCTACAAGAGAGGCTTAAACATTTAAGCTTAAGCATTTGATGAAAAACTGCAGCTTTTATTAGAGGGGAGACCCACGCCTGAGCTACCGGATCTTCTTCAAAGGAAGGGACAGATTACACACATAGCTGCCCCCCTAACTATATTAGGGGGGCAGCTGCCCCCACCTTGCCCCCCTAGGTCCGCCCCTGATAATACTGTATGTGTCATCTTGAGGAATGATCTTCAGAGTGGTAAGAGGTAGTTTTAGGCTGTGTACATGCCTGTCTTGATGATGCCTTTCTTCTCATTAGTCAATTATATTCAACTAAATTTCCTTTAGATTAACTCATAACACACACCGCCACCGTTACTATTCTCCAAAACCTTGATGGCAAAAATCTCCCAACAGTTATGAGGAAAGAATTGGCTGCCCTGATTTCTAAAGATCAGAACTTCTAGCCATAATTTCAAAAACCAAATCTTCCAACTGTTTAAACAAATAAAGAAGTACTAAATAGTTTACATTTTTACAGCCCTGCTCAGAATTATGAAGACAAACTATTGAATGCTGTTCGAAGATATAAACAGTCACGTTCTCTACAAACTCTAACCCTTATCTACATATTAAAACCAGCATGTATTACAGAGTCATTTGAGTAAATGCAGATTAAACACAATCACACTTGTCAAAAACCCATTTAAACCCAGGATTACATGGGTTTTTTGAGTGTGAATTGGATAAAAGAAACTGCTTGCAAAACGTAATATCTAATCTGTTTATAACTGAAGAACTGCAGGATGTGTATGACTCATAATACATATATTCTTTGTGTTTGTGGTAGTAATCCATACATTTCTTCATCCCTCTTGGCTACAGGTCATCACTACTGTACCATGTCTTTTATTTTCCATATTCTTGTGGTCCACAGCCACGTATAAGATGTCTCCTGTGAGGATGATTTATATGTGTGTGCGCTCCCATATGTCAGCGCCTCGTACCACCTACGCAAAGCCTCAAATCTATCCTCATCCAACAGCGTTATCTATACAGGTGAATCCTCCTTTCCTCTTTCCCACCTCTTCCTATTCACACACACACACACACACACACACACACACACACACACACACACACACACACACACACACACACACACACACACACACACACACACACACACACACACACACACACACACCACCCTCCCTCACACCCCACCCATCACGTCCTCCTCCCCTCTCTCTCTCTTTCTCTCTCTCCTGCTCTGTGTGTTTTGCTTCGGTGCAGTAATTTTCCGTTTGATTTCGGAGGTAATGCATTTTTTACAAATCAAAGAGGAAGCCAGACTGCCCCCCTCCTCCTCTTCTTTGCCTCCCTCCCTCCCTCCCTCCCTCCCCAGTCTCTCGTTCTCGTCCCCCCCCTCGGCCCCCCAGGCCAGAGAGGAGATAAAGGAGCCCCCATCATTTCCTTGTTAGTTTTGATTTGGGCAGCGCAGGGCTTTCAAGTTCCCCCCCATCACCCCCAGAAACATTATAACTAGCAGCCGAGGGAATACACTCTCTCTCATACACACACAGACACACACACAAGCACACACGCATGCACGCACACACACACACACACACACACACACACCATCAGACGCTCACAGATTGTAATGGATTGTACAAGCACAGTTAACACAAGGCTCAGGCAGATATGGCACAGATACGTAGGTACTGAGGTAGCCAACACACAAACACACAAACACACACACGCATGCAGACACACACACACACACACACACACACACACACACACACACACACACACACACACACACACACACACACACACACACACACACACACACACACACACACACACACACACACACCATAGATATTGACTGAATCAATACAGACACACTAGTAACACACACCTGAGTGAGCTGAAGTAGAGAATGCACTTTGTTTACTAAAGATGCTGATAGAGCACACAACTGTGGACAACCCAGTCCAAACAACGGCTCTCTCTCTCTCTCTCTCCCACAAAAGTCCAACCCATGAAAACCCATTGGGGATGATGGATTGCACAATCTTATCGGTGACAATAGTAAACACACACAATAGGGTGATGGGCTACTGTATAGACCCCTTGGCAGCCTAAGTCTTCTCTCTACTGCGCATGTCGGTTGCAGAAATCGCTACTGTGAGCAAGACACTCACGAGACACTCGCACCAGGAAAGCTCAGTTCCGCGTGCTGTGAAGTGTCGGCCCACGCTAGTTTGAGCAAACAGAGCCTCTGGTGTGTCAATGAGTCAGAGGCTTTTGAGAAACAAAACTGAGTCAACTGTTGCAAAGTGCCGGGACAGGTTCTTATTTTACTGTCAAAGATGAAAGAATCCACACACTTACACAGGGTCAAGGACGATCAAGGCTGAAAGGGCATCGTGTTTTTGCTGCTTCTTTCAAACAGCCCAAGTCTCAGAGAGGTTCAGATCAAACCTGCCATCACTTTTTATATATAAAAACCTCTGGGGGACAGTGTAAACAAGCTGCAAATACAATATTGACATATTATCACCATGAATTTGATATGGTAAACGTGTCCGCTCACAGATGCTTATTTACACATCCAGCAGATACACAGCAACATTATCATTCACTTGGAGTCGTGTCTCAGGCCTCTTGGTGAAAGTAAAAGAGCAGTATTCTCTAACACATACTCTCCTTTTCTGTTTTTTTTATTCCACAAACTCCTTGGCAAAACATGTTTTTCTCCCCCAAACAGGGTAAATGTTCCATTTTATTTAAGAAACTGTATCCAAACTTTGTTTGACTGCTGCACTTTAAAAAAAACAAAAAAAACAACAACATGAAAATAGCAAGATTGTGAAGGTTTGGCCAGAAAACAAACAAAAAGAAGAAGAACTGAACAAAGCGAACACTTCACTGAGATGCAAGATATGATGCAAATTATATAATTTAATCTCAGTACAGGCATAGATTTGATTTGAGTGGGATTTTCAGCACATTTTTCCCCATTCAAAGGTGTTGATACTTTACTAGGCCTCAAAGACAATACACAAAAATACATACTAATTAGTCTCCATGTCAGATATGTAGCATTAGCACTATAGTACTGTTACAGTTCACCCACATACACGGTGGAGGAATCTTCTAATTCAATTTGAATGTCGCTGCTCTGTATTATGAATCCATTGCTTCACTTACACTGTGTTCGGCATGATGAGTACTCAAACAATCACCCCCCCCCCCCCAACATTGCCAGACAGATTTCTCTCAGCAGTGTTAGAAATCATGTTACCATCGCTTTGGAAACAAACACTTTTCTGTTATCTGTCATGAGTCACTGCCATCAGCAAGTGTCAAGCACAAAATGGGAAAAAAGATGACTCACTCATGACACACTCCTAAGTCTAATTACAGGAGATAAAACACGCGATGTTGACTTCCGCACTCACTGGGACGTCACAATGCGCTAAATTCCTGGAATTGTTTGGAAATTATCACTTTTCCAAATGATAGCTGCTGTTAGCTCCCAGTAGCCTCTGTGGCTGATGTCATTTCCTGTCCCTGAAGATATTTATTACACACAACAGTTATGTTCAGACTACTTAAGTCTCGTTTTACTTTTTTTAAGGTGGACCAGGGAACTAGGTTAACTTGGAGAAATAGGGTATAATATGACCCTATTTCTATTTGTCAAATAATACTGAATCATCTGATTCACTCATTCACTTATTCACTATCACTTTATACTCCACATGAGGATCACAAGGCTGCAAGGTGGGGTTCACCCTGCACAAGCCGCCAGTCCATCGAAGGTCCAACACGATGAGATGAACAATCACTCTCACATTAACACTTATGGTCAATTTAGAGTGTCCAATTAACCTCTGCATGTTTTAGACTGTGGGAGGAGGAAACCAGAGAAACCAGAGAAACCAGAGAAAACCCACGCGCACACACAGTCACAACTCCGCCATGTGGCCCTCACACTCAATGTTCAATATTTAAGGGGGAAATTATGCATCCGAGTGTCCAGAGGTAACATTGCTTAGATGGTTTGTTCATTTTTTTGAGCATTATATCATGTGGCAGGAGAAGAAAAGGGAAAATCCGAAAAAGAAAAGTGCTAGACAGAAATATAATCTTAGTTTCAGTCTCATTTGTATTAATGTCATCACTTCCATTATATAAACTGCTGTGATTGTTGAGAATAAAATCTAATCCATGATGAGGGCCAGGTCAGAGTTATGGTGCAAATGTACAGAAACCATGTCACATGAACATTGTTAGTTTTAGCCATAGAACTGTGTGTGGTCAACTGTAGTATTTAATTTTAATATAATGACCAATGTCCATGCCTTATAGTGTACTAGCAAACCAAACTAGTAAACTATTAGTGCAATTTATTAGTCGTAATATGAAAATGGCCCTTCTGATGTTGGTATATGGCGTCGATCACCCGACTGGTTTCTGCTGTAGCTCAACTAAATATTGTGCACACAAGGTGTCATATTAATTTATGAAAAATTCTTAATTTTACTTGTCTGTAAATGTAACAATTGCACATGCTAGGGGTTGTCATATCAACATTTGAAAGTGATCTACTGTAGCTGTCAACGGTTTGAGACAAAGTTGCGCGTAAACGCCGCAGTGTCATGCTGGTGTGTTTTCATGCCACAAAACATGGATTTTTCCAAAACCCATCCCAGTGTTTTTTGTACCCAAACCACTTTCATCACCAAATAATGTTTACCATCACCCTCATTTCCTAATTCCAGCTGAAAATGCTGATATGCAAAGTCTGTAGACGTATAAATAAGTAACACAATTTTGGTTCAGAAACATCCAAAATACCAGTGATTTTTCAGAAATGTACAATGGTAACATATGATCCTGAAACCAGGTTAAAGGTGGGTCAAAAGGGAAAAAAACAGGTCAAGATTTGTTGTGTTTCAGGTAGTAGAGTATATATATATGTGTTCTGTATATATATGTGTGTATATATGGATGATCAATGTAAACATGACATCGCTCTCCCACATTGATCCTCTGATACAGGTTAGTATCAGAGCTGGTAATGTTTTTACAGGACTGCAGCCAGGGCTGTCATAGTTAGCGGGTCACTAACAGGAGTGAAAAGTAAACTGAGGAATATACTGTTGTACAGTATGTTTTTTACAATTCTGCAGAGTGACTGGGTTACAGAGAGGAAGAGTGTGTGTCTGTGTGTGTGTGCCTGACATCCAGGCAACATTATGTCTCCAGTGCTGTCTAAAGAAGGAAAGCGTGATGGGTCTTGATATAAAAAGATAGAATTAAAAAAAACATGGAGAGGCATGAAGAGTGTGGCCTCTCCCGCTTTCTTTTTCCACTAGATGAAACAAACTCTGTACATCTGTCTCATCTTCCTCTTTTTGGTTGCTCTCTCGCTCTCTCTCTCCTCTGTTCCTCTCCCTGGTTAGCGCTGACACACTGGTCAGCCTCAGGGTGGAAGAACAGAGGGACTCTGCTATGGGTTTGTTAGAGGAGATGGAAAGAAGGAGGGGAGAGGGGAGAGGAGAAATGAGCAGGAGAGGGAGAGGAGAGGAAGGGAGGAAAGGAACAAAGGGGGGGTCAGGGGGAGGGAAAAGAACTTCCAAATGTAAAGTCAACACTGTATGAGTGGCCTATAATTCTTCACATGTGCATCTCTGATCTGACATAACTATTGTAAATCAAATAAGTATATATTAGGTAGGTTTATTTTAGAAGGTAAGAAGAACATAAACTACGTGAATTTCCTAGATTTTGAACAAAATATAATCCTATGAATTAAATGACATGATTTGGGTGAAAAGCTTATTAACCTTCAACTCTTGAAGTTAAATGATATGTGTAACTTTAAGAATGTACTTCAAATAATCAGGTTTATTGAATTGTGTTTTTGTAGCCATATAGCATGGACACATCTAATTATAACGCATGTCAACATATATATCTATTTTTTTTAACTTATAGGACACATTTTTGTTTGTTGTGTTTGGATTGGTGGGTTTTGTACATTCCATAATAAACCCCACACTTTACAGTGGATTCTGCACTCTTCACTACTCCAAACGTTGTGAACCAGTCTCTAACACTCACTGCAGTGCAGTGCAGACTGTCAGTGTATTGGACAAAGATGTAGTGTGTGTATTTACAGGAGTACTGAGACGCACTGTGATTGTGCTTGCTCCCCTACAGAGTGACCCACTGTGCCACGCTGCAGGGGCAAAGCCAGCACCAAGTCTCTCACACACCAGGACTCAGGTAGAATCTATATCAGCCGACAGGACCAACAAACCTCAGTATCATTCACTGTAATTCAGTCTGAAAGATATGATACACATATGCAGCACAGTCTCTCAGAAAATGTGGATGTTTTACTGATTAAAACTCCTGGAAAGGCTGGACATTTTCTACAGCAAAGGTGTTTTAATGTTATGTTTCACATGTGGTATTATTAAAGTGATGTAGAGATCAAATGTTTGAGGCAAAATTCTCAAATGGAGTCTATAGTGAATGAGTTTACCTCCCACCTGTTACATAAAATTGAGTTAAGTAAACAGTTTGTTCGTAATGTAGGGGGGGGGGGTCTAAAAACCAAACAGAATTAACACATTATAATTTGACTAGGGCTGTCAAAATCAAAGCGTTAACGCAGGATGATTAATTTGTGGAATTAACGCGTTAATTTTTTTTAACGCATTAACGCACTTTCTCACTTTCATCGCTCTACGGGTAGA